>NC_089852.1:1737799-1805299 GCF_036373705.1 Amia ocellicauda | reverse complement strand
AGATGCGAGGGATCCGTGATAGAAAATGACTGTTTTTCATGCTAACAAAGAAAAAGTTAATATTGGCAGATATATCGGTAATCGGGAAATTTATCAGTATCGGACCCAAATAACCTGTATTGGCCGGGCTCTAATTGTAACTATCTCTCACTGTCACCTGTCAGGCTGCTCACTGCAGCTGGGAGTGTAACTAACTCTCACTGGGACACTGGCGGTCACCCTACCCGTCAGGCTGCCCTGGCACTGCAGCTGGCACTCCTCCTGGGTGGTGAAGCGGTTGGCGTTGCCCCCGCAGCCGCTGTAGATGAAGGGCCGACAGGCGGACACCCGGGGGTTGTGGTACCAGCGCAGGGTGAAGCGGGAGCAGGTGCCCTCCTCCAGGGGCAGGTGGCAGGGGTCTCCTGGGGGGAAACAGAGGAGGGAAGGGGGTGAGTGACAGGTGGGGGAGCCAGTCCTCAGATCAATCCGCCTCACTGCTGTCCCTTCACAAACAGGGACTGGACGGCAAGCACAAGTGAAAATGAGACGAGTGGAGTTACAGACTGAACCGCACGAACACACACAACCCCCTCCCATGATGCAGGAGACAGCCCAGGATCGACAACACACACCATCATGTACAATGGCAGCAACTACAGCATCCCCGCCCCGGCCTCATGCAGAGTCTCTTTGGGGAGCGTCCACAGCGCAGCTACCACTTTGGCCAGTTATACCCACACTGTGCCATGCAACATATATAACACCACAACGACCTCCCAAAGCCAACACAACAACACAACAAGGCCCAGTTAGCACACCTGCCCCCCGACACACAGAGCCCGTCACCTGCCCGGCCACAGCGATCGCCTGCCACAGCCTGCTGGCCTGCCTGGTGTCCCAGGTGGTTTTCTGTAGCCCCTGCTAGAGCCCTGAGCGGACTGTGAGGGTGTGCGAGTGAGAGTGAGTCAATGAGTGTGAGTGTGTGTTTGAATGTATGCGTGTGTGTGTGTAAGTGTGTGGGGGGTCCCAGCATGCAGAGAGAGTGGGGGGGGGTTAACCCTGGTTGTGCCGGTGGTGTTACCTGCGCCAGGCAGCGCCCGCCTGCGCCGCACAGCCTCCTGAGGGTCAGTGGTGGTGCTGGTCTCACCTGAACAGACAACAAACACACACACATACAGACACATACACATTATTAACACTCACAAAATCTCATTAACGCACACTGCTCCTGTGACCACACACAACTGCTGCTCCATTACAACACACGGACAAACACATGCTACCACTGACACAGTGAGACAACGGTGAAACATGTGGAGCCACACGCAGAGACAGAGAGACAGACAGTCATGTAGACACAGAGACAGAGAGAGACAGAGAGACAGTGACACAAACACGGAGACAGAGAGACACCGATAGAGACAGACAGACAGTCGTGCACACGCAGGCAGGCGGGCAGGCAGGCAGCGCTGACCCTCAGTGAAACTGGTGGGGTACATCTCCTCCTCAGTGGGGTCGTCGTAGTTCTCCACAGAGTACACGTGCTCGTAGTCGGGGTCGTTGGTGTTCACCACCACGCGCAGCTCTCGGCCTGAAACACAGGGGGCGCCAGAGAGTCAGAGCCCGTCGCCCCATCGCCAGCCCTGCCGCCCCACACTGGCCCTCCGTCAGGCAGAGTCTCCACGGCTCAGAGAGGCCGTCCGTGTACTGGTCAGTCAGTCAGTGTGTCAGTGTGTCTGGGCAGCAGGACAGGATGGGCCAGGCTGAGCCCAATGGGAATCACAGAACTCAGTTACTGGACCCGTCTCTCTGCAGTATGGGCCCCCCTCCCACTGAGACAGCAACACAAGCCAGAGCAGGACCGGACACCAGCAGACCCCCCACTCACACCCCACACCCCCACACTCTCGCTGGCCCGGGGGCAGGGCGGGGGACAGCACACTCAACACAGATCCCGCAGATTGGAAAGGCCACACATCCCTCCTCAATAAAATGAGCAGCCACCCGGAAAAAAGCCACACAATGTGGATTTCGCTCTGGTCTGCCCAACGCCCAGCCCAGCACTCGCGCTCCCGTGCAAGATATAATTCAATCATCAGCGTTTCGGTTTGATTGTGGGCGTCTGGCCCCCCAGTGTCAACTAAAAGCCAAGCTGCGCGGAGGGTGTTCTCTGCTTCATGCTGGGTGTTTGTTTGTCTCTTTCTCTTTGGGGCCCTGGTGGGGTGTTATCTGACACAGTTGCCATATGGGAGCTGCTCACTTTTAATACACCATACCTGACTGTCACCAAAACAAAAAAACAACTTCCTGTTTGTCACCCTCAACACAGCTACTGCAACACTGCGTCAGCCATCGCCCACCCAGAGCCGCCCACCCCAGGGAGTCTGACCAGTGGGAAAAATCAAAACAGGGCAGAACAGCAAATGGAGGTGAGAGAGAGAAAAAGGGAGACAGAGAGAGAGGGAGGGAGTCTTGTGTGTTGTTGAATAATACTCTGCACCCTTGTCTTAAGCACCCTGTGTGGGTGGGGCTGCGTTTGTGATCAGAATGGCGAGGGGTGGGGTGGGGGGGCTGCAGCCGAAAGGCGTCTCCTACGTGGTGCGAGTTCCTTAATTGCCCGTTCCATACTACAATTAATTAAGGCAATTAAATGGGTTAATTGCACTGTTAATTAATTAATTGGATGTCAAATAAATGGGTGGACAGAGACGGACAGGCAGGCAAACGGAGGGACAAGGACGGACAGACAGGCAGACAGACTCACCCTCCTCCCCCGATCGAGAGAGCTGCAGCACAGGGATGGGCCGGGTGCGATAGGACTGGACAGGAGAGCGAGACGGGGAGTCTGGGACACCACCTGGGGGGTGGGGGGTATTGAGGAGGCACAGGGGGACATGGAGGGGGGAAGGGAGACACAGGGGAGAAAACAAGACAAACTCAGATCGTTAGTAGACAACACCACAAATGAGATGCAACGACAACACCACAACGTGTATGAAAACACAGGGAGAGGAGAGGAGGGGAGAGGAGAGGAGAGGAGTCACAAGAGTGTTTTGGACCCCAGGGTTGTGTTGTGGCATTTGGAACACAACAACGCAAAATGAGGACAACAACAGAACAGCACCGACAGGAGGCTCCTCTTTACACAAGCACTGGGGTGTGCTTGGGGAAGTGGGGGGTCTGGATCACACTGCCCAGTCATGATGAGCTGAAGCTGATTTCCTGGGATCCTTCAAGAAAACTTCTGGAAGAGATTCTGTCAGGATGTAGCTACTGAGACTGAGGGAGGGAGAGAGGGAGAGAGAAAGACTGAAGGAAGGAGTGGATGAGGGACTGAGAAAGCGAGAGGGAGGGAAAGAGCGAGTGAGAGACTGACGGAGTGAAGGAGAGAGTGAGGGAATCCATTTTTAATAAAGGGGTGACCAGGCCAGCTCAAACCAAAAGAAGATGCCAATTGGCCCCCCTCCCACCCTTTCTGCCCCTGCCCCCCGCCCTTGTCGACCCACACAAACCCCACTCTGACAACAGTGCGTCAGTAAGAGCGATACCCATGGTAACAGTGCTGTGTGTGGGTGGGTGTGTTTAGATTACACGTGTAGAACATTCGGACTGACTGTAGTGTGTGGATGATGTTACCCTTGTGTGTATGTAAGCGATTGTGTGTGTGTGTGTGTGTGTGTGTGTGTGTGTGTGTATGTGAGAGAGTGTTATTTCATATGCTCAAGTGTGTAGACACAGGGAAGAAGGAAAAGGAGAGGGAGGCGAGGAACAGAGAGAAGGAGCATTACTTTCTGACACCGCAGTCTCTGCTCTCAGGGCATCAAAGATCTGCAGGTTGCTCCTGTAATCTCCTGAAGCACAAGGAGACACAGCCCTGATCACACAGCTCAGCTGGGCTCTCTGAGCCCCTTCACTTCGCCACTCACAGCGTATCCTTCCTGCACTCGTAAGTTATTAAAACTAGGATGCGGGACTTGTATTCTACATGCACAGTATTGTAACACTTTGGGGTTTCCGGGGACTCGAACCCTATTCTTCCACGCCACCCTGCATCGACCTACCGCATCACTAAAAGGCCCCACAGTGTTACACTGGTGTCAGAGTGGGATGCCGAACTTGCGACAGGGGCAGGAGGACAGAACGGTGTACCATGCCTGGAGTGATCAGTCTCCAGGAGGAGATGAAGGAGCAGCAATAAATAAAAAAATAAAAAAAATAAAAAATAAACAAAACACACACAAATTACCTAATAGATACAAGTACTGTTGGACAGACCTTGCTAACCAGGGCTGACTGATTCTCACTTTTGCACAGGAAACAGGCTGTATGGAAGAGGCAGTTGTGTAATGGTGTGTACTTACCCCCGCAGGCTGCAACACAAACAAACCAAAAAAGCACAGCGTTACAACAAATCACACACAAATCACACACAACACAACTGCAGACTACACTCGCAGTGCGTCTGTCTGTGTGTGTACAGAACCGAGTTTTCTTTCTCTGTTTTTAGACACTAGTAGAAATCTGTCATCTGTATGTCTGTCTCTTTCTGAGCACATCGGTGTCTGAAGATGGTGTTGTCTGCCTACATCTGTATGTCTCTGTGTGTCTCTGTGTGTGCGTGCGTCTGTGTGTGTGTCTGTGTGTGTGCGCGTGTGTCTGTGTGTGTGTGTCTCTGTGTGTGTCTGTGTGTGTATCTGTGCGCATGTGTTTGTGTGTGTGTGTTTGTGTGTGTCTGTGTGCGTGTGTGTCTGTCTGTGCGTCTCTGTGTGTGTGTGTGTGTGCGTGTGTCTGTGTGTCTGTGTGTCTGTGCGTGTGTGCGTGTCACTCACCACAGTGCTGGCTCATCTCAGAGCGGACATATGTGCGAATCTCATCCTCCTGGAAAAGACGAGAGGGCAGAAAGCGCCAGAGTCACATTCACTGTGAGAACGCCGAGAGAGAGAGGAAGGGAGAGAGAGAGAGAGAGGGCGTGAGAGAGAGAGAAAGATGGAGAAAGAGAGAAGGAGAGAGAGACAGAGAGAAGTACACACAGATTACTCAAACTCACCGTCATGCCTGGGTTCCCTTTGTCCCCCTTGATGCCATCGGGGCCGAGCTCCCCCTGCAACACAGAGACCCGTGAGCACAGAGCCCCCCCCACACACAGCCAGGGTCTGTACCCCCGTGAGTGTACAGTGTGTGTAGTTTTTTTTATAGTGTATGTGTACAGTGTGTGTGTGAATGTGTGTACAGTATGTGTATAGTGTGTGTAGTTTTTTTATAGTGTATGTGTACAGTGTGTAGTTTTTTATAGTGTGTATACTGTGTGTGTGTGCTGTGTGTATACAGTGTGTGTGTGTACAGTATGTGTGTTTGTACAGTATGTGTGTGTACAGTATTTGTATACTGTGTATACACTGTGCACAGTATGTATACACAGACTCACCGGCTCCCCTCTCTCCCCTGGGATGCCCGGGACCCCTCGGGGGCCGATGGTGGAGGGCCCTGTGGGGCCGCGCTCCCCCTGCAGGGTTAGGAGAAACACTGTCACACAACATGATCCCCTGGATCACAACAGTGACAACACACAGCTGTCCTCAGAGCCACTGCTGTCTATCAGCACAGTGCAGAGCAGCGCCACAACAGCGGCCTGAGCAGCAGGGGGGCAGGAATATGTGAAGCATGACCTACACGGACCTACACAACAGTCAGCCCAGAACACAGGTGCTGTGGGGCAATAGTGCAGTACCGCACCCGGGGGGGGCAGGTGACATTACCTTCTGTCCCTGCAGCCCCTCTGGTCCTCTGATGCCGCCTGGGCCCTGAGAGCCAGTCATCCCTGGTGGGCCATCGTTCCCCGGGGGGCCGGGGGGACCAGGGACCCCAGGAGGGCCCTGCAGAGAGAGGGAGAGAGAGAATGAGAGGACTGGAGATAGAGAGACAGAACAGAGGGGTGAGGGAAGGGGAAGGAGAGATCAAGTTCACATTCATGAGAGGGGGAGAGTGTGGAACAGAGGGACAAGAGGAAGGACAGTGGCAGTGATGGCAGGAGTGTGGAGTGGTCAGCGAGGAGGTCCGGGGTCACTCACCCTCTCTCCCTTTTCACCCTGAGCTCCTTTGGGCCCCTGCAGTCCGTCAAAGCCCCGGTCACCCTGGAGACACAGGACAGATTAAACAGGGACACGCAGATTCTGTATACACACACACACACGCACACGCACATGCACACACATTCTCTCTCTCTCTCTCTCTCTCTCTCCCCACTTTCTTACCTTGGGACCAATCAGACCTTCTTTCCCAGGTGCGCCCACCACTCCTGGGACTCCCAGATCTCCCTGGGTGAGGAAGACACACACAGACATGCAGATGGACACAAGGACAGACAGAGAGAGTCAGAGACAGAGAGACACGGACAGACAGAGGGTCAGTTACACACACAAGAGCGCAGTAGAGGTGCTTACACTTTGCACCACACACCACCCTGTTAAACAGAGGAAAACACACTGAATTTAATTTAAAAAAAAACTCAAATATATATTCTGACAGGCTTAACGAGACTCATTACATGCCTATTATTAGAGATGTTTACATTGTGATGGATGCCGTGTGGCCGTGATGACAGCCTGAGCAGACCCAACTGTAATGCAATTACACAGCCCCGCCAGCCCGAGCTCGTTAATCAGTTTAATTAATGACTGTGGCCCTCGTGAACGGCTGACTCATGCTGCCTGAAAACAGGGCCCTGCAGGTCGGATACACAGGGGGACACCAATCACGGCCCCCTTTGCCCCTCTCTCTCCCACCCTGTAATAGGAAGATGACAAAAAGAGAGGAAGAGAGATCCTCAGCCCTTACCTGCTCTCCCTTCCTGCCAGGCAGCCCACTTCGCCCAGGAATACCAGCATCTCCCTGGAGAGAGAACACAGCACAGCGTTAACACAGCACAGAGCACAAACACACACACCACACAGCATTAACACAGAGCAGAGAACTAACACACACAGCACAGAGCACTAACACACACAGCACAAAGCACTAACACACACAGCACACAGCGTTAACACAGAGCACTTACACACACACCACACAGCGTTAACACAGAGCACTAACACACACACCACACAGCGTTAACACAGAGCACAGAGCACTAACACACACACCACACAGCGTTAACACAGAGCACAGAGCACTAACACACACACCACACAGTGTTAACACAGAGCACTTACACACACACCACACTGTTAACACAGAGCACTAACACACACACCACACAGCGTTAACACAGAGCACTAACACACACCACACAGCGTTAACACTGAGCACAGAGCACTAACACACACATCACAGAGCACTAACACACACACCACACAGCGTTAACACAGAGCACTTACACACACACCACACTGTTAACACAGAGCACTAACACACACACCACACAGCGTTAACACAGAGCACTAACACACACACACCACACAGCGTTAACACAGAGCACTAACACACACACCACACAGCATTAACAGAGCACAGAGCACTAACACACACACCACACAGCATTAACACAGAGCAGAGAACTAACACACACAGCACAGAGCACTAACACACACACCACACAGCGTTAACACAGAGCACTAACACACACACCACACAGCGTTAACACAGAGCACTAACACACACACCACACAGCGTTAACACAGAGCACTAACACACACACCACACAGCGTTAACACAGAGCACAGAGCACTAACACACACACCACACAGCGTTAACACAGAGCACAGAGCACTAACACACACACCACAGTGTTAACACAGAGCACTAACACACACACCACACAGCGTTAACACAGAGCATAGAGCACTAACACACACACCACACAGCGTTAACACAGAGCACTAACACACACACCACACAGCGTTAACACAGAGCACAGAGCACTAACACACACACCACACAGCGTTAACACAGAGCACAGAGCACTAACACACACACCACACAGTGTTAACACAGAGCACTAACACACACACCACACAGCGAAACACAGAGCACTAACACACACACCACACAGCATTAACACAGAGCACTTACACACACACCACACAGCATTAACACAGAGCACAGAGCACTAACACACACACCACACAGTGTTAACACAGAGCACTTACACACACACCACACTGTTAACACAGAGCACTAACACACACACCACACAGCGTTAACACAGAGCACTAACACACACCACACAGCGTTAACACTGAGCACAGAGCACTAACACACACATCACAGAGCACTAACACACACACCACACAGCGTTAACACAGAGCACAGAGCACTAACACACACACCACACAGCGTTAACACAGAGCACTTACACACACACCACACTGTTAACACAGAGCACTAACACACACACCACACAGCGTTAACACTGAGCACTAACACACACAGCACAGAGCACTAACACACACACCACACAGCGTTAACACAGAGCACAGAGCACTAACACACACACCACACAGCGTTAACACAGAGCACTAACACACACACCACACAGCGTTAACAGAGCATTAACACACACAGCACAGAGCACTAACACACACACACACACCACACAGCGTTAATACAGAGCACAGAGCACTAACAAACACACCACACAGCATTAACACAGAGCAGAGAACTAACACACACAGCACAGAGCACTAACACACACACCACACAGTGTTAACACAGAGCACTAACACACACACCACACAGCGTTAACACAGAGCACTTACACACACACCACACTGTTAACACAGAGCACTAACACACACACACCACACAGCGTTAACACAGAGCACTAACACACACACCACACAGCGTTAACACTGAGCACTAACACACACACCACACAGCATTAACAGAGCACAGAGCACTAACACACACACCACACAGCGTTAACACAGAGCACAGAGCACTAACACACACAGCACAGAGCACTAACACACACCACACAGTGTTAACACAGAGCACTAACACACACACCACACAGCATTAACAAACACCACACAGCGTTAACACAGAGCACTAACACACACACCACACAGCGTTAACACAGAGCACTAACACACACACCACACAGCGTTAACACAGAGCACTAACACACACACCACACAGCATTAACACAGAGCACTAACACACACAGCATAGAGCACTAACACACACACCACACAGTGTTAACAGAGCACAGAGCACTAACACACACACCACAGAGCGTTAACAGAGCATTAACACACACAGCATAGAGCACTAACACACACACCACACAGTGTTAACAGAGCACAGAGCACTAACACACACACCACACAGCGTTAACAGAGCACTAACACACACACCACACAGCGTTAACACAGAGCACAGAGCACTAACACACACACCACACAGCGTTAACACAGAGCACTAACACACACACCACACAGCGTTAACACAGAGCACTAACACACACACCACACAGCATTAACAGAGCACAGAGCACTAACACACACACCACACAGCGTTAACACAGAGCACTAACACACACACCACACAGCGTTAACACAGAGCACTAACACACACACCACACAGCGTTAACACAGAGCACTAACACACACACCACACAGCATTAACAGAGCACAGAGCACTAACACACACCACACAGCATTAACAGAGCACAGAGCACTAACACACACACCACACAGCGTTAACACAGAGCACAGAGCACTAACACACACACACCAGTGTTAACACAGAGCACTAACACACACACCACACAGCGTTAACACAGAGCACTAACACACACACCACACAGCGTTAACACAGAGCACTAACACACACACCACACAGCATTAACACACACCACACAGTGTTAACACAGAGCACTAACACACACACCACACAACGTTAACAGAGCACAGAGCACTAACACACACACCACACAGCATTAACAGAGCACAGAGCACTAACACACACACCACACAGCGTTAACACAGAGCACAGAGCACTAACACACACACACACCACAGTGTTAACACAGAGCACTAACACACACACCACACAGCGTTAACACAGAGCACTAACACACACACCACACAGCATTAACACACACCACACAGTGTTAACACAGAGCACTAACACACACACCACACAGCGTTAACACAGAGCACTTACACACACACCACACTGTTAACACAGAGCACTAACACACACACCACACAGCGTTAACACAGAGCACTAACACACACACACCACACAGCGTTAACACAGAGCACTAACACACACACCACACAGCATTAACAGAGCACAGAGCACTAACACACACACCACACAGCGTTAACACAGAGCACAGAGCACTAACACACACACCACACAGCATTAACACAGAGCAGAGAACTAACACACAGCACAGAGCACTAACACACACCACACAGTGTTAACAGAGCACTAACACACACACCACACAGCATTAACACAGAGCACTAACACACACACCACACAGCGTTAACACAGAGCACTAACACACACACCACACAGCGTTAACACAGAGCACTTACACACACACCACACAGTGTTAACAGAGCACTTACACACACACCACACAGTGTTAACACAGAGCACTTACACACACACCACACTGTTAACACAGAGCACTAACACACACACACCACACAGTGTTAACACAGAGCACTAACACACACACCACACTGTTAACATAGAGCACTAACACACACACCACACAGCGTTAACAGAGCATTAACACACACAGCACAGAGCACTAACACACACACACACATTATTGATGGACATCAAACAAGTACGATGGGTCGAATGGCCTCCTCTCGTTTATAAACTTTCTTATGTTATGTCTCTCACCTTCTCCCCCTTCGCCCCGTCGCTCCCACATGATCCCTTCGGTCCCCGGTCTCCCTGCAACACAGCCACACAGACAGGGGGTCAGTCAGTTGGTCATCATCGAGTCACATTAAACACAGACAGGTAGAGTAGAGATTGATTTTAAAATTCATACAAATACTATATACACACAATTACAGACAGACAAAAACACACACGCACACCTGCACTCATGCACACATGCACACACAGACCTTGGTTCCTCGCAGCCCCATGATGCCCGGCTCCCCCTTCTCGCCCCTCAGCCCCGGAACCCCATCCTTCCCTGGTTCTCCCTGTAGAGAGCAGTTTCACAATTCACAGGTTAAGCAGGCAGTCAGTGTGTGTGTCTGGAGAAACACACGCTGTGAGAGTCACAGGTCAGTGATCTGTAAAACTGTGTCTCACCGTCTCTCCTGGGACCCCTGGCTGCCCAGCTTCGCCCTGGAGAGAGAGACATGCTCAGAACGACACAGGGCAACACACAATAACACACAGCAAGAGTTCTGCAATGGCCAAATCAATCCTCTGACCTGAATCCAATTGAGCAGCATTTCACTTGCTGAAAGCAAAACTGAAGGCAAAACGCCCCAAGAACAAGCAGGAACTAAAGACACTGCAGTGCAGGCCTGGCAGAGCATCACCAGGGAAGAAACCCAGCATCTGGTGATGTCTATGGGTTCAGACTTCAGGCAGTCATTGACTGCAAAGGATTTGCAACCAAGTATTGAAACTCACAATTTAATTCATGATTATGTCAGTTTGTCCAAATACGATTGAGCCCCTAAAATTAGGGGGACCACATATAAAACTGGGTGTAATTCCTACACCGTTCACCCAATTTGGATGTAACTGCCCTCAAATTAAAGATGAATGTCTACACTTAAAGCACATCCTGATTGTTTCCCTTCAAATCCATTGTGGTGGCAATCAGAGCCAAAAGGATGACAATTGTGTCACTGTCCAAATATTTATGGACCTAACTGTGTGTATATATATATATATATATATATATATATATATATATATATATATATATATATATATATATATAATTATTATTTTAATACTTAAAATAATAAAATGTTGCTGTCTGTGTTTTTGTGTATTTAAAATCTTAGGGAAGCAGTAGTGAGATGAGAATGAGAACTGAAACACACAGGCGCTCATTAACGAGCTCATTAAGAGAGCGGTGACCATTAGCAGAGGGGCTTCACCTTCTGCCCACCGGGACCCCGGGCTCCCTGGAAACCCACTGATCCCCTCTCCCCAGACTCGCCCTTCGGACCCTGCCGGGAAACACAACACAACCAGTTAAACGCACACTCACTTCAACGCACTGAGCTCAACACTCTCACTTCAACGCACTGAGCTCAACACTCTCACTTTAATGCACTGAGCTCAACACTCTCCCTTCAACGCACTGAGCTCAACACTCTCACTTCAACACACTGAGCTCAACACTCACCTCAACGCACTGGGCTCTACCCTTTCACTTCAATAGACACACTACATTCTCTCATACTCACTTGCTTACACACACACACACACAATCCTATACACACTAACACACATTTACTCTACACACACTCACTTACACATATACAATCCACACAGACACACACGTACATACACATGTACTCATACACCTTCACGCTGTTATCACACTCCTTCTGCACAAACACATGATCACAAACTGATACAGATGCAAACACACACAAAGTCTTGAGCATGAAAATCAATCTTTAAATTGTCAGTTGTGAAGGTGTGTTCATAGCCTGTGGAATCCCAGGAAGTCTGTTCCTGACAGGGTGTCATTCAGATAACTTTGCTGTGTTGTGCGGAGTGCCACTCCATCGCCATCTGTCACAGGGAGGCGTCCGCTGGTCCCAGCTGCTCACGGCTCACACGCTCACAAACACACAGCACTAATTAATTAAGAGCTCAGTGCAGGGGCTCGTTAAGGCAGTGTCTCCCCCCCCAGTGATGAAAGAGCGAGAGAGAGAGAGATAAGAGAAGAAGAGAGAGTGACGAGACAGTGAGAGAGAGACAGAAGACAGATGAAGAGAGAGGAAGAGAGGAGAGAGCGAGTGGTGAGAGAGTAAGAGAGAGATGAGAGAGTACGAGATAGAGACAGAGTGACGAGGGGCTCTGTGCATCACTGGCTGTAGGTTATGAATGGAGTCTCTTTCAAGTCAAGTAGGAAGAACGATTAAACAAGAGCTTAATGAATAGCCCGTATACTGAATTCAATTAAAACACACACGTACCACACACTCTCTCACACAGAGACACTCTCTCACACACACACACACACACACACACACACAAATAAATACCAAATGACATGGCACACGAGCTAGTAACAGTAACAGCTATAGTGTGCACAGTATCGCCCCCCCCCTTCTTACCTGCTGTCCAGCCGGCCCCTCCTCTCCCTTCAGACCCTTCTCCCCCTGTACGCCCTTCGGCCCGCGCTCGCCCTGCGACACAGACACCCCAGGTCACACAACACACGACACACACCTCACAGTGGTCTACTGTAGTAATGGAGTCAAGTGTTAAAGTCACACCGTGCAGGAGAGTAACACAGTGGTATAACGGTACAGCAGGGGCACTACAGTATCATACAGACACAGACACACTGGGAGACAATGAGACGGGATGGGACACGCTGGGAGTGGAAGGGGACAGGCAGAGAGCGACAGGGACACATTTGGACACCAGTGGACAGATCTTTGGCAGGCACTGGGAGGACCTGGGACAGGAATGGTTGAGCAGAGAGATCTGAGAGGAGGCAGGCACAGTGCGTCAGCACACTCACGTTCTCTCCCTTGTTGCCTTTGGGTCCTGAAGGTCCGCTGACAGATACGGTGTCACCCTGCATTAGAGACACACACACATACACACACGGACACGGATGAACACACACACATACAGACACACAAAGAGAGACTCTCCATTACTGCTCTTCAGAAACCCCCCCACCACCTCCCACACTCCCCCAAGTCACTGTCACTCCTTGTCGGGTGTTGGCGGGGGGGGATCGATCAGAGAGTCAAATGACCCCCACACCCCCGGGCAGACTGTCTGCACGATCAGCTGAACAGTCACACAGATCAGCACTGTCAGGAAGACGCACAGAGAGAGACACAGAGACACACAGAGTCAGAAAGAGATACCAACCTTGTCTCCTTTGTCTCCCATCGGCCCAATGTCCCCCTGAAACAGCAGAAAGAGTGAGAGAGAGATCAGAACGGACACATGCCCAAGGCACAGGCCCTCGGGGGGGGCGCTCGGTGACAAAATGAACAAATGCAAAAAACGACTGCAGTGATGGGTGGGTGGAGGGATGAACTCCGATGCCCTCACCTTCTCTCCCCTCTCTCCTCGGTTCCCCAGCGGACCCTGAAAAACACACACCAGGTGACTGGCACAGCGCACGGGAGTGAGGATGCAGCACACAGTCACAGCAACGCAGTGTAGTAAATGTGAACCAGTGTTGTAATATAGGAGTAAGGTAGTAAGGTACTACAGTATCATAGTAATACGGTACTTACGGGGGACCCTCTCTCTCCATCCTGCCCCGGCCGGCCCTCTTCTCCCTGCAGATGCACAGAAACGCACACACACACGCACACATACACACACACAGACCACACACGCACACACACACATACACACACATACACACACGCACACACAGACCACACACGCACACACACATTTCACATTAAATCGCTGAATCACCGCCATTACTCACACCGATACCAATTATGAAAGTCTTTTTTTAATCTGGTCTCAAGTTGATATCTGCTTCAAGACGACTGAAATTCAAATGAAACCCAAGACTAGAACAAAAAGCAATTAAACAAATGGGTTTGAATATGAATGACTCCCACTCCCCACCTCTCCCTCTCCATCTATCTATCTCTCTATCCTTCCACAGGTGCTGGGGAAGCGTGAGAAGCAGTGAGCTATTCTGACAGGTTTTCTATTTTAATACCTAAGCCTACGTATCTATCTGCACACTCTGCCAGTCTCTCAAAAAACTCTGCCTTTTGGGGTTAGTCAATTAATCAATCAGAAGCGAATCAAGCAGATAACGAGCCTACCCGGGGGCCCTGGTCTCCTCTCTCTCCACGTGGCCCGGGCAGCCCCACGCCCACTTCTCCCTGGGGGGTGAACAGACAGACAGACAGACAGACAGACAAGACAGCAGACAGAGAAGAATGACTGACAGGGAAGGTCAGTGTCCTTGCAGGCACGGCCTCAGGGGACAAGCATCAGAGTTGTGGAGCTCTGAGCACGGCCTGATGCTGATGGAGTTACCAAAAACATGTGTGTGCAGTGTGTTTAGTGTGTGTGTGTGTGTGTGTGTGTGTGTGTGTGTGTGAACACTGCCCTCCAAAATATATACCTTTTCCATTATTGTTACAAATGAAGGTATTTACATGTATTTATGATAGAGTACATTATATAAACTACAAGAGCAGACAATCATGTCTTTGAATGGGCACTATGGCAGTGAGGTGTCATCACGAATACGAGCTGATGGAAAGGGTCACGACCCCCATTGTGTACTGCAAACACACACTCACTCTCTCTCTCTCTCTCTCTCTCACCTTGTCTCCTTTGAGCCCAGGTGTTCCTGGCGTGCCCTGCAAGAGAAACAGCGAATGGAGTTACAGCTGTCCCGCATTGGACCGCTCAGCCCTGGCACTCCCATCAGTGCATCACAGTGGGACAGTGCATTTCTGTTTTTATGACTGATTCATTCTATTTATTTGCTGGTGGGTTTTGTGCCGTTTGGGTGTTTGAGGTGCTGACAGGCGGACGATGGGTGTTGGAGAATGCAGTGATGTCACAGAGCGCAGCCGGGCCGGGGCGGATCCAGTTCCAGGGTGAGAGCCTCAGGGCTATTCCTACTCGGGACCTTAATTGCTTAATTTGAGTAGGTATCAGCATAAGAAGGCAGTACATCCGTGTTTCACTCTGACCAATCGCTGGCTGAGAGGCATCTGCCAAACCTGCAGGGGGCCGTTACAGAGAGTGTGGTCAGTGGTCAGTGGTCAGTGAGTTGGGGGTCACTCACCGCCAGTCCAGGGGGGCCGGGGGGGCCTGGCTGTCCTGAATTTCCGTCACGCCCGGGGAATCCCGGAAGGCCCTACAGACAGACACACAGACACACATTTACACTCTCTCTGTCCTCACCCCTCTCCCTCTGACGCTCCCTGCCTTTCTTACCCGCCTTCTGTCCTTCCCCTCTTCCCTTCTCTCCAGCCTGCCCTCCCTCCACCCCCCCTCTCCTCCTCTCTCACCCTCTCTCCGAGGGGTCCGGGTGGCCCAGGCTGACCAGTCTCTCCACGCAGCCCTGCCTGCCCAGGAGTCCCTGCGATGCCTTGGGGTCCTGGGGGGCCAGACAGTCCAGGCTGCCCTGGATCTCCCTGGGGAAAGAAAACACAAACACAAAACTCACACACAGTTCGAGCCACCTGACCCAGCCCCCTGACAGCTGCAACTGCGCAATCCATTCTGCAAGCTGAACAGCGCGTCAGCGATGCTAACGATTGTAGTGCAGGGCGTGTGAGAGGGGAATGTGTGCGTGTTTATGGGTAAGTGTGCGCGTGTGCACAGTGCGTCTATTGTGCGTGTACATGCGAGCATGTGTTAATGCATATTGTGTGTGTACACGAGTTTGTGTATCTGTGAGTGTGTGTGTGCAAGTGTGTGTTACTGTGTATGTGTGTGTGTGTTTGTGTTTTAGTGTGTGAGAGACTATTCTGGCCTGTTGTGTATGCTATACAAGCCTCACCTTCAGCCCCTGGGGTCCCTGCTGACCTGGGGGTCCCAGCTGCCCCACTCCAGTCTCCCCCTGCAAAACACATACAGCATCACACAAGCCTGGTCACAATACAAATCACATCTTAAGACAACACCAGCTCATTTCAGAAAGATCAACACATGGTTACAACTGGCAGTGTCACACAATTTCAACACCAAAACAGTGTAATACAAATCATAACACAACACAACACCCAGGAAAAACATTACTCATGACACAGCAGAATAACTCAGTCACAACACTGCACTCTCTCTCTCTCCCTCTCTCACACACACACACAGACACACACTCTCACGCTCACTGTCTCTCTCTCTCACACACACACACACACACACACACACACACACACACACACACAGACACTCCACACACCACAGTGCAACACTGACCTTGTCTCCCTTGACTCCCGCATGTCCCTTTGCTCCCTGTCAGACAGACACAAGCTCGTTAGCATTAATTAACACCAAGTCCCCTCGTTAAGATACAATTGATTTCATAATTGGAAAAAGTGACTCACATCCTCTCCTGGCTCTCCGTCCTCTCCTGGGTCTCCCTGAAACAGACAGACAGAATCAGACAGATACACGGACAGACAGACAGACCAAACACCAAAGGAATAAATGATCATTAAAATACATGGTAATTAATTATGTCAATATTACAATTAGAGATGTCGTTCTCACCCTCTCTCCTTTGTTTCCAAACGATCCTTTATCCCCCTTGTCGCCCTGATCAAGACAAAATCATTACATTAATAAATTAATGGACTTCAACTAGAACTGGGTCTCCCCACCCCTCTGAGTGGAACAGAGTGCGAGAGACACAGGCCTCTTAAAGCCTCACCTGCTGTCCAGGGGGTCCCCTCTCTCCTGATGACCCCGGCAGGATGGAACCTGGTGACCCCTGGAAGAGACGCAGAGAGACATGGCGAGACGCACATAGACACAAATAGATGATACACAGATGAACGGACAGACACACATATAGATGGACAGACATACGGAAAGTAATGGAAGCTGTCAATGCACTGATTAAATTAGTACTATTATTATTGGTACTGCTCCTGTTATTACTGCTACTTCTATTACGGCTCCTGTTATTACTGCCTGCATCTGTTACTTCCATTACTGATCCTGCTACTTCTATTACTGATCGTGCACCTGTTATTACTGCTCCTGCTATTAGTGCTTCTGCTCCTAATATTACTGCTCCTGTTCTTACTCCCCATGTTCTTATTGCCCCTGCTCCTGTTACTACTGCTAATGGTATTACTACTCCTGTCACTGTTATTACTGCTCCTGCACCTGCTATTACTGCTCCTGTTAATGTTATTACTGTATATGTTATTACTGCTACTGCTCCTGTTACAACTGCTAATGTTATTACTACTCCTGTCACTGTTATTACTGCTCCTGCTACTGTTATTACTGCTCCTGTTATTACTGCTACTGCACATTCACAAACACACTGCAGTCTTCATGGCCTCTAATGGGTTTAATATTTAACAGTGCCGACGGATTATTTTCTGTCTTTCGCAGTGAATGTGCCCCACCTCACCTTCTCACCCTTCTGTCCCTGGGGCCCGGAGACCGACTGCAGAGAGAGAGAAAGAGAAAGAGGGAATTTCACTGCCAGCCCTTAGTGCTGTTTTCTGTGGAGAGTGTGAGAGTGTGCAAGTGTGTATGTATGTGTGTCAGTGTGAAATTGTGTGCGTGTTAACGCATATCGGAGTGGTTGCTAACACTCCTGATCCCAGCCTCAGTCTCACCTCTCCAGGCAAGCCACTGTCCCCTTGCACTCCCTTCAGCCCTGGGGGGCCAGCTGGCCCAGTGACACCCTGAGAGAGAGAGGGAGAGAGAGAGAGGCAGACAAGTCAGGTGTGCAGTTTAAAACATGTTTGCAGACATTAATACACCTACAATTGCAGACACACTCACACACACACTCTCACACTCCAATTCTGAGTCTGTACTGATAACACAACCTCTCCCCCCCCTTCCTCCTTTCTTCTCCTCCCTGTGTCTTTTTCCCCATCTCTCTCTCTCTCTCACCAGTTTTCCAGGCAGTCCTGGCTCCCCGTCTTTCCCCGGCACTCCATCTCTCCCTGGAACGCCAGGCTTCCCCGACTCGCCCTGTGGAGACCACACACACTGAACACACCTGGGGTACTAAACACACCGGGAGCACTGAACACACACACTGAACACAGGTCAACACTTCACACACAATCAATACAGCCTGTTCAATCAGCAAGACCACCTCCAGTCTGTGCAGTGCGGTATAGCCTCTCAGTGCACGTGCAGCTCAACCCAGGGGGCACACACACGGCTACTGAGACAACAGGGGCCTGTACTCACCACCTGGCCAGGTAACCCGGGGGGACCCTGAGGACCCTGAGGAGAGAAAGAGAGAGAGAGAGAGGAGAGGGCAAAGAAGGAGGAGGATCAATCAGTTTTCAAAAAAATCAGTTATAAGACAGTCGCTGAAATTCAGAACACCAAATAAGGGCCCGGGGCTCAGACACTGATCTGCTGAAAAATCAGAGCCACAAGCATAGGAGCTTCACCGCCCTCCCACGGTACAGTCATGAATAAAGTCACAATCACAGACAACAGTGTCTCAGAATTGCGCTGTCCAGCTCTCGCTCTGAGTTGGGGTGCTCAGATCAGTGGGTCAATGCCAGCACTCACACACCCGCCCTGCCAGACCAGTGACTTACTGCAGTTCCTGGTGGACCTGGAGGACCTGGTAATCCCATGTTGCCCTGGGGGCCTTGCAGTCCCTGGAGCAGGAAAAGAAGAAAAACATCTGTTAGGATGAGTGCCACTCTACACCCAGAGAGTTCTACGGTTCTGAATTCCATCGGCCCACCAGATGCCAAACCTAAGCACACACGGTGATAACCGGGAATAATCTCCACCGGGGGGCCAAGCCGCAGGTCAGCTCACCTGGATCCCTATGCCTGGCTCTCCCTGGTTCCCCTGCAGAGAGACGAGAGGGAGGTGTGGTCAGAGCAGCACACAAGAAACTGGGTTCGGTATGAGCGCAGGACAGCAGAGGGCCCTGCCGCTATGTAGGATACTATACGATACTGTATTACACTGTATTACAGCAGAGGGCAGACACTGCACTATAGCAATGGACAGTGGTGGACACTACAGCACACTGCAGAATACTACACACTGTGTCAGACTATACCCCATAGGTTACTATAGTCCTGTATAGAGTCACAGTGAGTCACAGTGTGGTGCAGTCTGGTGCAGTGTGTCACAGTGTGTCACAGTGTGGTGCAGTATGAACACAATAGGCATTGAGGAGAATAAGGATTTGGATCATTAAGCAATACACAATACAGTACAATACACTAAACTGAAGAAAACACAAACACACTGAATGACTGACCTTCAGTCCTGCGGGGCCCTGGGGGCCACTGGGGCCAGGTGGACCCTGCAGGTACACAGAGACAACAACATGGGTGAGAATTGGGGAAGGAGACAGGAGACACTGACAGATAAGAACCAGACATGTTGATATGATACTACAAAATGTGTGTGTGTGTGTGTATCATAGGAGATCTATTTGAACAAAAGCACTCCTGAGTGTTGAATTCTCTCGCCTCGTAATCAAATCGAGTTGATCGTATTGACACAGTTGACACAGACTCTTGGCAGGATGACTGCATTATTACTCAGTGGTGGAAGTCGTGTGCTGCAGCTCTCAGTGATGACAGGAGAGACAATGGGGCCAGTCTGACTCAGAGGATAATCCACAAATCTAACACAGACACACACAGAAAACACACAGAAAACACACAGAAAACACACACACAGTCACTCAGTCAGATGGTCAATCACTCTGACACTCTCACTCACTAACTCACAGAGCCCCTAGCCTTCAGGGCAGCAATAAGACATAAGATATAACAGGCATCCACTGAGACACACCGAGAGACACAGAGCGCCACTGAGACACAGT
The DNA here is from genome assembly GCF_036373705.1 of Amia ocellicauda. Taxonomy (NCBI): domain Eukaryota; kingdom Metazoa; phylum Chordata; class Actinopteri; order Amiiformes; family Amiidae; genus Amia; species Amia ocellicauda. Next base: position 1,784,616 of record NC_089852.1, on the reverse strand, counting down.
CCTGTACTTACTGGAGGTCCACGAGTGCCAGGCTCTCCTGGAGTCCCCTGCAAACAATACAAACGGCTCAGTTTCTGCCCTGAAATCAACACACACACAGAAACACAGCAACACTGCAATCACACTGACACAGCACATATGGACACTGCACAAACATACAGTGACACACACTGACGCTGCACAAACACACCGATACACACTGCCGGTGCACACACTGATAAACACAGACTCTGCACAGCACTCGGAGTGTGTAGCTGAAGGCGGAGAGAGGCGGGGGGCAGAAAGAGCCTGCCGGGACAGGGGGCTGCGCAGACTGAGGCAGGCGGGACGACCCAAACGGGACAGGAGAATGAGAAAAGGACAAATGCAACACCAATACAACCCACTGCACTTCCCCTCATGGACAGCCCACAGCAGCACAACAGCAGCAAAGAGAACCTACCGGTCTGCCCAGGACTCCAGGGAACCCAGGCAAGCCCTGTGAGAGAGGGAGAGAGAGGGGGAGAGCGCAGCCACGGGGTTAGAGGGAGGGGGCAACGAGTTGGGGGTGGGAGACAGAATGGAGTAAGAGAGGAAAGGAGGGAGGGGAGGGGAGGGACAAGGTGCAGAAGCACAGCCAGCTAAACTACAGGGCGACTCATAAATAAATATATATATATAGCGCCTCGAGACACAGAACAGCCCACAGCTCGGCCTTGCACTTGCAGCCAGCCCCCAGGCTTTCCTAACCAGCCCTGCCCATGACAAGGCTCCCCAGCTCAGACATCAATTACTCACTGGGCGGCCCTGAGCCCCACTCTCGCCCGGACGGCCCTGGATCCAAGGGAACAAGAACTTAATATAGGACAAGGGGAAACACCAAACCTCCCTACTTCCCTCTCTCTCTCTCTCTCGTCCCTCTTCCTCCACCTCTCCTTTCTTTACGGTCTGTTGTGTCTTTTGAGTCTTCAGAACAGACGATGCTTCTGTTATGCTGCCCTGCGTCTGATCTGCTCACTCTTCCTGTTCACTGCCCGCCCCCACCTTCACCTTATACAATCTCTCCCTCCCTCTCTCTTTCTCTCGCTCCTCCTTCCCTCCCTCCACCTCTCTCTCTCTCCACACCCCACTGTATCTTCAGAAGGAGGCAAAACCCAGATGGGGAAACTCTTGATCTGAGACACGAGGGAACGCCACTAAGGGAGAGCGGGAGGTAAATGGACAAAACATACATTATTGATTGAAGAGAAAAAAGAGAAAAGAAAATGTGGATCCTGGGAAAATATTGTAATAGGGATGGAACCTTCAACAGAAAACAGAGAGCTTTAGAAAGACAAAGAATAAATAAAACATTTCTGCTCTGATAAATGATTTTAATTAATTAATGAAATCAACCATCAAGTCAATAAAATCCATAGTAAATTTCCACATAAACACACCCCCTGCAATAGTAGCCCCGCGCAGGCATTCTAACTCCACCCCTGTATTGCTGCCTAACATTCTAAAACCCCCCATTTAACCCCTAACTCCTCGAACCCCTTCATTCTATCCCCGCCCCCTTAAGTGCTTATTTACATGTTAGCCCCACCCACCTGTCTGTCTCTCCAATGTGCCCCCCCCCTCATTGTAAGAACAACCAATCACTGCCCCTGAACTTTGACCCCTGACCGACCCCCCAATCTCCTCACCGGCTTCCCTTCTTGACCAGGCTGCCCAGGCTCCCCTGGAGACCCCTGTAATCAAATAAGGACAACAGTAATAATAAACATACAAATGTTAAATCAATAAAAACAATTAACATTCAATTCTTATTGATTTAATTAAAATAACTGTCTGCTACTATATTTGCTGATTAATGTTTATAGGTCTAAAGAGCCAATCAGCAAAGTCCTAATTAATATTAATGATCCATACCATTAATGAGCTCACCAGGCTTAAACCTCACTGTACTTATTAATACTAATGAGTAGAAAGAGCCTGTTAATTAGCATTGAAGACACTACAGAGCCTGCCAACACTGTGCTCATTAATATTCATGAGTGTGTGTGTCTGTGAATCTATTGCCTGGGCCAGAGGTCAGACTCACCGAGAAGCCGTCCCGCCCCTTCTCTCCGGGATCGCCCCGGTCGCCCTTGTCCCCACGCGCCCCCTCGGCCCCCTGCAGGACAGAGACAGGTACTGTGTGAGAGGGGTCCGTGGGAAACAGATGGAGAGAAAGAGCAAGAGAGACAAGGGGAAGAGTGGAAGAAATGGACTGGGGGACAGGAGGACAGGTGGACAGGTGGACAGAGTGGGCAGGCTCTCTCACCTTGTCTCCTTTGGGTCCAGTTGGGCCTGCTGGTCCTGGCTCGCCCTGCAGAGAGAGGAGAGAGAGTGAGGAGAGGCAGGGCAGGGAGGTGGTGGTGGTGAGGGGGTTTGGGACACAGAAGTAAAAAATGTGTAAAAATCAGAAAGCCTTCCGTCTTGATCCCACACCGCTCACCTTCTGTCCAGCGATGCCAGGTGGCCCCCTCTGTCCCGGGAGACCCGCCAGTGAGCTGTCCACAGGGTCACCCTGAAACACACCACAGTGAGGACACACACAGGGACAGGACAGACACACCGACTATGGGGCAGCAGTCCAGTCCAGTCCAGTCCAGTCCAGTCCAGTCAGTGTCTCTGCAGCAGTCCAGTCCAGTCCAGTCCAGTCAGTAACTCTACTCAAGTTCAGTCCAGTCCAGTAAGTGACTCTGCACCAGTCCAGCCCAGTCCAGTCAGTGACTCTGCTCCAGTCCAGTTTGGTCCGGTCTATAGTCAAGCCCACAATCCCCTGGTCACAGATGAGTCATATGAACTCCTCCACACAAAGGCTCTTCTCTCTCTGCCCCCACTTGGTGAGCACTGATTGCCGCTCTGGGTGTTTATTAATAGAACAGGGTTTCCCTCGGGGTGTGAGTGGGCAGCAGCAGTGTCAGGGGTTCGAGAGTGTGCGGCCGCCTGGAGTCAGAATTTGCCCCCCCACACCTAAACCCCGCCAAGTCTGAAGAAACCCCTTCTGCAATGCCTCTGTAGGTGAAGCGTTGAGTTAGTTTGGGGGTCTCTTTCCCTGCATCTCTCCTGGTTGGACTGTTGTGGTGGGGTTCTTACCTTGGGTCCGGGGGGGCCAGGAGCACCAGGCTGTCCATCTTTACCCTGAAACAAAGACAGACAGACAGCAGTCAGAGCAGCTTCCACACTCACTCAGGGTGGACTGAAGCTCAGGTACAGTTACGGTTAATAATAATAATAATAATAATTAATGAGTGTAGGTGGTCAGAGTCTGTACTCACCGAGTCTCCCTTGTCACCTCTTACTCCGCGATCCCCCTGAAACACATAAACACTGTTACAGAGAGAGAGAGAGAGAAGAGAGAGAGACAGACAGACACACAGGCAGACAGACTGAGAGGCAGAACATTCTACCGAAGGGGTATGTAATTTGCATCAGAGGAAAATTTATGAAGTAACAGACCACATCAGTCAGTGTGTCAGTCAGGAAGTGTGTCAGTCAGTCAGTGTGAGTACAGATCCCGTCCCTCTCTCTGTCCCACCTTGTCTCCTGGTCGTCCTGCCTCTCCCAGCTCCCCCGCTCTGCCCGGTACCCCCGGGATGCCTGGCGTCCCAGACTCCCCTGGCTTTCCAGGGGGCCCCTCGGAACCACGCTCCACTGTTGCTCGCCCTGGGGGGCCCATAGGCCCGGCCGGACCTTCTGCCCCCTGATCCCCCTTCTGACCGCGCTCGCCCGGGAAGCCACGCACACCCTGAAACACACACACTGATCACACACTAAACACACCCTGAAACACACACACACACACACACTGTTCATACAGACGAACACTGATCACACACTAAACACACCATAAAACACACACTGTTCACACACACTGATCACACCCAGGTCCCAAACTGACACACACACAAATGATCAGACATTGATCTCACACACACGGATCACAAATACAAGCACACACACCACAAGAATCTTTAAAAGGACAGAATTAGTAACTAGTAATTAGTGGCTGGGACAGAGGGGACAACGTGTCTGACCTCTGATCCCTGGGGGCCCTGGTCCCCTTTGTCGCCCTTGTCCCCCTTCGCCCCTCTCTCGGTCTTGTCCCGCCCACGCCACTCCTGCAGCGCGCTCCTCAGGTCCACGATCTGGAACACAGGGCAATGCGTCATTGGCATCTCTACAACACAACGCAGTGCCACACAAAACAATACAACACAACACCACAAAAGACAACGCAACACAACGCCACAAAATACAACACAATGCAACACAGTGCAATGGCACACACACAACAAAATACAACATAAGCCCACACATACAACACAACACAATATAATGCAACATAAAGCTCAAAATACAAAACCAAGCCACACCACACAACACAACACAGAACAGAATACAGAAAATACAATACACAATACAACATAATATTAGAACCCAAAAGCACGTACTTCAATGTCAAAATCCAACAGGGACTTTTTGACGTCCTGGAAATTAAACAGGAAAGAAACATTAGGAAACAAACAAGAATAATCACACAAAAAACAAACCACTGTAGCTTAGAGAGGACCCTTAGCTGTCCTCCCAGAACACCAGAAAGGAATCTCGAGCCTCCTGGTCCGGTCCAGTCCGGACAGCCTGGCATTGCTGGCCCAGCGAGGGCTCAAAGTCACCGCGGAAAACCCTGGCAGGTTAATTGCTTAATTAAGTTCTGTTCTCACCACTGCTGTGCCCGGCCGACCTGGGGAGCCGTCCTCTCCTGGGTCTCCCTGCCAGTGACACAGAGTAGTGAGCAGCACATATTAACACACCACATGTATACAATCCACAAACACAACATAGTGAGTAAGACATATGAACACACAACTACACACCCACACTACACACACGACACTGTGGACAGCAGGACAGACACTCACCCTGTCTCCCTTGGACCCCGAGGCGCCCTTCTCGCCCTGAAACACACAGACGGCGGTCAGAGAGCCGGGACACCTGCACACTGCCCTGACCCTGAACACCCCTGCCTTGTTGACTCTCTCCCCCCATTTTCACAATGAAAACCATGACCTGACTAACATTATTATTATTTTAATTAATTACAACAACAACAACAACAACAACAACAACAACAACAACAACATTAACACAGGGGTGGAGCGCTGTCTTTGTGGAGCGTGATGTGAACGCTGTAGGAAGGCGCTGGGCGGTCTGGGACACACAGACTCCTGGCGTCTGATGTCACCTGTGTGACATTGTGTACTGCGCACAGCAAGCTGGGGGCTCTAGAGGGACACACTCAACACTCACTCTGACTCCAGCTGCTCCAGGGATACCGGGGACCCCCTGCAGAGAGAGAGAGCGGGAGAGAGGGGGAGGGAGAGGGGAGATAGAAGGATGAGAGAGGGGTAGAGGAAACAAAAAGAAGAGTGAGACTGAGACACACTCTACAAGACATATTGAACACACACAAACACACACGCACACCCTGAGGAAAGGGAGCTGCAACTACATCAAACTAGTACCCTGTGTGTGTGTCAGTGAGTATGTCAGTGTGTGTGTGTGTGTGTGTTTGTGTGTGTAGCCGGTGTGGTCGGGATTCAAACTGCGCACCACAGGCGTCCCTCCAAGCACTCGGCACCACAGAACTCCACCCAGTAGAGTGTTCAGCGCACTACACCAAAAGACCAGATCTCCCAATGCGGGAGGCTCAACACTGCAGGGATTTTTTAGGATTGTGTCACTTGCTTATTATTCTGAATGAGCCCCGGTACATGTCACAGTGTGTGTGTGTCACTGTGTGTGTGTGTGCCACTGTGTCAGTGTGTGTCAGTGTGTGAGGGGGTGGGGGGTATTTTGGGGAGTCCCTTACCGGAGTCCCAGGGGGGCCTTGTGGTCCTGGTATAGCCACTGGCTCCACTCCTTTCATATAAACCACCTGAGAGAGAGAGAGAGAGAGGACGGATGGAGTCTCACACAGAGAGAAGACAGCTAGACAGAGAGATAGGGTCCAATGGACTACACAGCTGAGGAATACCAAGACACACACACCAAGACCGAGAGTGAGAACACACAATGAGCAACACCCAGCACAACAACACGATGGACAGCGGAGACAGACGTACAGGGGGCATTACCTGACCAGGGGGTCCAGGGTTCCCAGCAACACCAGGGAGACCAGGGGGACCCGTTGGCCCTGCAGGCCCTGACTCTCCTCTCTCCCCCTTTACCCCATCACGACCCTGAAAAAAAACACACACACACGCATACACGCACACACACACATGCACACCTTAAATCAAATTGGATTCTATGATAACAACTGAAAGAGAAAAGAGGGGGGTGAATAAGAGCCTTACAGGTGTGCTGGTTAACACCTGTTTCTACTAATGAGGAGATAAATACACACTAAATAAAGGTCACATTCATCTTGCAGAGTGCTAATTAACACAATTAAATGATGGATTTGGTTGTTTTTGCCTATTAACATGACATTGTGTTCTCGGCAAGAGGGATATACTGGGCAGAGACAAACAGAGAGCAAGACAGATGGAGAAAGGGTTGCAGAAAAAGACAGAGAGAGAGAGAGAGAGAGAGAGAGTCTGAAATGCATGACTATTGTTCCTCATCACCCTGTTCCTGAGCGCTGCAGCTGTGTGTCAAAGCTTTGGCAACAGTTATGTCACTCAGTGCTTTTTTTATTGAATCAAGAGAGGGACACAAGAAGACAGAGAGAGGGTGAGGGACACAGGAGGACAGAGAGAGGGAGACAGGGACAGAGAGTGAGGGAGACAGTGGGACAGAGAGAGAGTGCGGGAGATAGGGACAGAGACAGAGAGTGAGGGAGACAGGATTACAGAGTGAGGGAGACAGGGGGACAGAGAGAGAGTGAGGGACAGAGAAGGACAGAGTGAGGGAGACAGGGGGATAGAGAGTGAGGGAGACGGGGACAGAGAGAGAGTGAGGGACACAGGATTACAGAGTGAGGGAGACAGGGGGACAGAGAGTAAGGGAGACCACGGGACAGAGTGATTGAGACAGGGGGACAGAGTGAGGGAGACAGGGGGACAGAGACAGAGAGTGAGAGTGAGTGAGAACTTTGGCAACACCCAGAGAACCGTTGCCATGAAGGTAAAGAAGGCTACTCACGTCCCGCCCTGCACTTCCCTGCTCGCCCTTGTCGCCCTGCAAGCAGAGAGGAGGCGCGTCATCGCTGCTCAGACACTGCAACGCGCACTGGGACGCGCACTGCGCCGCACACCGCACCGAGGCTTGCCCGCTGCACTGCACGGCCACCTGGGCGTCACCTGGCACGACGCACAGTGCGCACAGCACGCACAGGCACACCTGTCTCACGCACGGCATTCCTGGCGCTTACACCACGATTACAGTCAGACAAAGTACGCAGCTTCGACGTCATGCAGTGCGTCCCCAACACCACGGCCCAGCCCTTTAATGCAGCACCAACCCCGGGCCGACCGTTCACTGCGAGAGCCAAATAAACCACACACCCTGAGTTCACTTTTATAAGAACAGTGCTGTTAAAGACAAAGCTAACAGTGTGTTTGTTTGACTCCACAGCAGTACTCAGGACTGCACAGTGTCGAGTTGTTGGACAGGCTACAAAGTAAGCAGTCGCGGAATTTCCCTGGAAGGACAATTCATGGATTCCAGATCTTTTTTCCTCATCTTAACTCAATACACAGCAACCTTGTGTGACTCAGTAATTCCCCGTCTTTAGGGATCAGGAGCAGCTTTTGCAATCTTACCATTGCATTTTAACAGCAATACTGTGCTGGCCAATCAGACTGGCGTGTCCTGCCAGGGACAATATTAATGCCAACCTGTTACCCGAGAGTGTTTTGGAATTCCCTCCCCGCCCACGTCCCACCAGAGACACACACCCGTGATGACGCAAGGGTGAGCGTGGTGATTTATTAGCCTTGTACCATCGCAGAATAAATGGCTCTGTAGTTATTTGTACCCTTCTCTTGCAGGATCACTTTAATAATAATAATAATAATAATAATAATAATAATAATAATAATAATGTGTAATGTGGTGCATCATGGTTGAATTGTAAAAACATGGTAAAGTAAAATGCTATTTTACCTGTTATCATCCACAATTATTGATTTATAACTACTATTAGTACTAATACTACTATTCATCATCATAATAGTAATAATAATAGTATTCATAATCATATTAATAACAATTATAATATTAATAATAATTTCTTAGCAGATGTCCTTGCCTATAAGCTAAAAACAAGAAAAATTCCCATGCTATGTAAATACAGGGAGCACAGGGCTGTGAATTGGGGTGACAGTTATCCGGGCAGCGCAGCAACCCCTCGCCAGTGGACTGACCTTCCTGCCGTCCTCCCCTGGCGTGCCGTCCTCGCCCTGCACACAGAGATACACGCGTGTTACACAGGACATGGCTGTGGTGCTACATATGTTACACACAAACACTCACTCACACGCACACATACAGGCAGGCACACACAGCCTCTCCCCTGAGCACACAACTACAGCGGTGGCCACTCCTGATCAGAGATATGTGATCCAGTGGGATATTTAGGTCCAGTTGATTAGGTCTCCAGCTCTATTTATAATCTCACAGGAACCAGAGCAGTGGATGCTTGCATTAGCCTTTACAGTAAAGTGTAATGACACTGATGTCCCAGAGCCGCTATCCCCCCCCACACAGAGCGCTGTGTCCTGCCGCTCACACAGGAGACTCCTGGAGGCTGAGAGGTCAGAGGTCAGAGGTGAAAGGGTCAGTGTGGAGGTACTCACATTGCGCCCAGGAATTGCAGGTTTGCCGTCCTCCCCTTGTTTGCCCTGGGGGGGAGGAAACATCAAAAATACAATACGTCAAAATACAATTAAGCCTGAGTGCGGCGATGCGTCCGGTCAGAGGAAGCATGTCAGCGAGGTCTCCTCGGGTCAGTGTGGGAAGCTAGGGGCTCCTGAGAGAACCATCGGGGGGAGATCTGTCCGGATAGGAACGCGCACACTGGACTCTGTGGGCAGGTGGGGGGGCCCCAGGTACAGGTGAGGGCAGGTGTGCCACCCCTGGGGGAGGGGCACCTAGAGTGAGGCCAGCTGAGGCCACATTAACTGAGAAGGCAGAGGGAGAGGTGAGGGGGTCCGCAGGACACAGGTGAACCGCTCAGGTGTTGAAACTGTGGGTTCAGACGTGTTAACGTGAGCCTGGGGTGCAGGGGTGCACAGGTGAGGGGCGGAGACTCAGGTGTACTCACAGGTAAGCCCTGAGGTCCGGGGGGGCCGACTGGACCATTGAGGCCCTGCTCTCCTCTCAGCCCCGGGAGCCCCTGGACGAGCGACAGCAGGGAAGGGGTTAACACAGACAGACAGGTAACACTGACGGCTCAGGGCATGACGGGGTTAACTCCGCAATACTGAGGTCAGAACAACAGCGACAATAACGATCAGAATCACAATCATAAATCACAATCAGGCTTTCTCCAATACTTGCCACCAGGAGGCGCTGTTTATGGTACTAATAGAATGACAATTACACTATTCCTACGACTAATATACTAATACTACCACACTATATGTCTACTCATACTACTGCTGCTACTACCACTACTAATAATACTACCCCTACACTACTATCGCACTACACTGCTACTCCTATCACTCTACACGACTAATCCTACTAACAACAGTGACAGGGAGGGAGATAAGAGGGTCACTCACGTCACGGCCGGGGTCCCCAGGCTTCCCAGGATCCCCCTGGGGAGACAGATGCCAGTCAGCACAGCTCCCTCACTTCTTCACTCTCCCACACACTCCCACACTCAGATAAACACACAACTCACACACTGTCACTGTCACACTCTCAGAAAACACACAACGCCCCCCCGGCCAGCCCTGGTACTGACCCTGAGGCCAGGGACTCCAGGAGGGCCCGGTTTACCATCCAGCCCGTTGCGTCCGTCCAGCCCCGCCGGCCCCCGGTCGCCCTGCAGGACAACAGCACAGTGAGAGACGCACACCTTTCACACGCGATACCTGAACACCCCTCTCAAGGGGGCTATCTGACACCCGACCATGTTACCTGCTTGGCCGGTTGAAACCCCCCGCCTGCTGGTGATGTCCCGTGCCCGCCCTACTGCGCTTCATCCCACTGGGAATCTGCAGTGTCAGGGAACAGGATCCGGTGGAATGAAGGACAGCAGGACGGGCCAATCAGCTGCCAGACAGAGAGAGAAAAGAACAAAAACAAACACGGACAGACAGACTGAGGGACATAGAGACAGACAGACACACAGACAGGCCAAAGGACATGGAGAGACAGGGAGACAGAAGGACATGGAGAGACAGGGAGACAGACAAACTCTCTATGCAGTTGGGAGGTAGTTTCTGCACAGTAGGTTTGAGTTAAAAAAAGCTAAGTCTTCACAGATGTGTTTAAAATAAATGAACCAAAACAGCAACAGCAGGCAGAGGGCTGAGGCACCACACAGACAACCAGAACGGAGCGGATGGAGATGTTTACAAATGTGAGTGTAATCCATTATTATTTCCTAGCAGCGACTCTGTCCCTGATTAACAAACAATATACAGATTAAAAATAAACGCCACACATTGAAGGGTTTAACTGTGTTGTTTACACAATACACCATGTAAACAGTATTCTATTGCGATTACTATACTATCCACAGTTAAGTGCCCAGTCCACAGTACGCGATGAGAGACACGCCATTAGTCTTGCCATTAGCAGTGAGAGAGAGACATCTGGTGGAACATAGTAGAACTGCAGGCGAGTTGAGCCCTGACTTCAACACTTCTTAATGATAATAAAAACTAAATATTAATAATAATAATTAAAATAATACCTTACCTTCTCACCTGCACTGCCTCTGTCCCCTGCATCTCCCTGTAATGTAGATGGACAGACAGACAAACACAGATATTTAAACATTAATTTTGAAAAGTTGGATCGATACAATAAAATGATATGTTAAGAATACAGATGGTTGGACGGCGAGTGGACCAGTCAGCTGGATGCTGGGGTCTCACCCTGGGCCCGGGCAGTCCTCTCAGCCCCTCGGCTCCCTGCAGAGACAAACACAGCTCAGCTAGAGAGACGCTTAAAGAGAGACTTGCAGAGGTGTGCTGAGAGGGACAGAGAGAGAGGGACAGAGAGAGAGGGACAGAGAGAGAGGGACAGAGAGAGAGGGACACAGACCCAAATTGGTGAGATTCAGAGAGAGAGAGAAAGGGAGGAACCGAATAGGAGGGGGAGACAAATAATGTAGACAACAACAGAGGAAGAGGAAAGAAGTGAGAGAGGCAAAAAGAGAGAGAGAGAGACGGGAGGAACAGAGGCGTCCACTCACTCGTTCCCCGGACACTCCAGGGGGGCCACTCTCTCCCTTCTGACCTTTGGCCCCGTGCTCCCCAGGGTCACCGGGATCACCCTGGAAGTAACACATTTAAAAAATATATATATTATAAAAGAACAACAATCAGAGAAGACAGGAAGTGACATCAAATTAGGCGGTTGTATAAATTCTGTGAATTTCCCACTCGTTCAAGTAAAATCAATCAACACTACATACACACGCACAAACGTGTCCGTACCTTTTCACCCCGATCACCTTTGAGCTCTTTCTCCAGGTCAATCTGCAGGAGAGAAGGAGACAGAGAAAAGAGGAGAGAGTGGGAGGGAGAAATAGTGAAAGAAATAGAAGGAAGAGAGAAAGAGAGAGAAGTCAATGCCAGGCAGTTTAAATACAGACTTAATACAGACTCCCCTACAGACAGACAGTGACTGTGTGTGTGAGTGAGTGTGTGTGGGGGGGTAATAACTCATACAAATACACGGCGATATTAAACTGGGGGGGCTCACCACTCTTCCGGGGGGGCCGGGGGGGCCCTGCGTGCCCTGCATAGAGAGAAACACAGGAAAGAGTCAAATCAGCATCGAAGCAACCAAAACAGCAACGATACTCACAACAGCAACAACAACACGGACAACAACGACACAACACTGACTGCCAGTGTAACTGCGGCTCTTACCCGGTCCCCCTTGTCTCCGCGTGGCCCTGCGGGTCCGGGAGTGCCCTGTGGACGGACAGAGAGGCGGTCAGAGAGACATGGACAGGGTGTCAGGGTGTCAGAGCGTCAGTGTCAGGGTGTCAGAATGTCAGTGTCACAGTGTGTCAGTGTCAGTGTCAGAGTGTCAGTGTGTGTGTTTGTGAGTGAGTGTCAGTGCATGTGAGTGTGTCAGAGTGTCAGTGTGTGAGTGTGTCAGAGTCAGGGTGTCTCACGTTGCGCCCGTCCTCCCCCGGGCTGCCTGTCTCGCCCTTCTCTCCTGTTCGCCCCGGCTGACCTGCCAGCCCCTGTAACAACAACAACCAATCACAACACACCCAGGGACCACTGCCGACCAATCAGAGAGCAGCACAACCACTGGGAGACAGAACTCACATTTAAACCCAGCCTAGAGAGACAGACAGACAGATAGGAATAGTCATACACACACACAGGTCGATTTACAGATGAACAGATTGACAGACAAAACAGACAGACAGGCAGGAATAAAATGCACACAGGTCCTTGGAGTGAAAGGCTGTAGGAGTTTGGTTGGTCAGTGCTGGACAGTAACAGTCAGTACGGGTCAGTTCTGGCCAGCGCTCCAGCTCCCTGCGGCCCATACTCACTCGCAGACCCCTCTCGCCTGACTTCCCTGGCAGACCAGACTCCCCCTGAAAACACAAACATCTCTACTCAGCCCAGGGCGACGGCTCAGTGCGGTATACTGTACAGTACAGTGCAGTCCAGTGTAGTATAGTTCAAGATTACTACAGTATCGTACAATATAGTATAGCACAGTACAGTACAGTTGAATGAAATGTAGGTGTCTAACTAACTGCCGAGGAGCAGGACTCACCGGAGTGCCCTCGTCCCCTTTGTCTCCTTTCTCCCCCTGAAACAGAGACACAAGTCAATGGAAAGACAGAGACACAGAGACTCAGACTGGAGAGACACAGAGAGACAGAGTCACAGAGACTCAGACTGGAGAGAGACAGAGGGACAGAGACTGGAGAGAGACAGAGACACAGAGACTCAGAAAGAGACTAGACACACAGACACACACAGCTATTAAATGCATAAAGATTTGAATGGAGTTATTTCTTGATTCAGGGCTGAAGTCGTGAAGTGCCGCAATGCAGTCTGTTATTCCTGCAGGGGACAGCAGGGGGCGGCACAGCATCTCTCACCTCCTTCCCTCTCAGCCCGATCTGCCCAGGGGAGCCAGCCCTCCCCGGCTCCCCCCTCTCTCCTGCATCTCCAGGGTCCCCCTGCAAAATACAGCAGTGCTGAGACACTGGGGCACGGAGACACTAAACACACGTGGACACTGTACTCTTAGACACACCAAGACACGCTTAGACATGTCCAGACACGCACAGAGATGCTGAGACACACTGAGACACGCCGAGACAAGCTGAGACATGCCTAGACGCACAGAGATGCACAGAGACGCTGAGACACTGGGGCACGTTGATACTAAACACACTTGGGCACACTGTACACTGAGACACGCTGAGACACGCCGAGTCATGCACAGACATGCCGAGACACAGCATTTACCCAAACTCTATCACTGCCTTACCTTGACTCCAGGCTTCCCAGTCAGGCCGATGTTACCCTGTACAGAGAGACAGAGAGACAGTACACGTCACTGCACACGTCACAGTATTTACTGCCGTGCACACAGGGGACAGAGGCAGTAGGCGTAGGGCCTGTTCGTTTCGTTTTTAGTCCAAACGAGAGCTGTGCCCGTATTCATAAAGCGTCTGAGATGATAAATTGGTCTTAAGTGCCTGAAATATCAGTCACATCAATTTGGTCCTACTTTTACTCTTAGGAGTAAAAGCTATTTGTAAAGATTCTTTAGAATTAAAAGCACTCCAAACTCAGACAATGAGGACAATGCGTCACAGTGAGACGTATTCTAACCTGAACTGTCGTGAAAATATGCTAAAAGGATTGGATCCCACTCCCAGATGAAAGTAGTTGTCAGAGATTTTACGATTAACTTCCACCTACTCTGAGCGAGGAGTAATTTTACTCCTAAACTACTTTTAGTGTGATTCCTAGGAGTAATTCTGAGATGTTTTATGCAGCCGGCCCTGATCTCCCCTCCTCCAGCGCACTCCCCCAGGACACTCACCCGCTCCCCCTGTTCTCCTTTGGGTCCTGGCTGCCCTGGGACACCATATCCAGGAGAGCCCTGAGATCACAGAGAGAGAATCAGTACTGACCCTGAAACTCACAACCACACAGGCACACTCTCGCACAATCTTTGTCAACTACTCGATGAATGAATGAATGAATGAATAAATGAATGTACAAATGAATTAATTAATAAATCAATAAATCATCAATCAATGCGTCACACTGCACTGCTGAGCAAGAAAACCTGAACTGATTAAGCACGCACTGGTCCCATCCATTCGTTCAGATTGACAAACAAACAAACAAACAGACACATAAATGGATACATACACACATACTAGGGCTCTCAGCGTTAATGCATGCTATTAATTTAAAACGTTTCCCTGCTTTGAGCATTCTGCGCCCCCGTAGTTGAGCCACAGATGGGATCGTTATGTGAAGAAATGTCTGTTTCCATTTTAAAACACTGTGATGGCTACGGATGTGCAGTGCCGGTCAGGGCGCTGTACGGCAGCAGTAATTATATTAATACGGAAGGGCAGCATTATCTTCTGACAGGTTTAACAGACTCAGTGAGAAGAAACAGGGGACCTGCAGTCCTGTGGGTTTAGCCCCTATACTGAGCCTTTAAAAGTCTATATAATGGAGATTTTCCTGGAACTTTATTTACTGCATTTCCAGGGAACCTTTTTCAGTACATTTATAATGAAGAAGCAGAAAACTCTTGAGACGTTTAGACATGCAGTTAAATATGCTATTAATCATGATTAATTTGTGAAATGTTGAGATTATGAAATTACTCGTTTGACAGCCCTAATACATGAATGTACTGTACTGTTATTGGAGGCAGTGTGGCCTGCAGTGCCTGGGGGTGACACTAGGGGGCAGTGCAGTAACTGCAGCAGCACTCTGTACCTCTCAGGTACCAACTCACTTTTTCACCTTTCTCTGCTGGGTCTCCTTTCACACCCTTGGGCCCCTCTGGACCCTGAGGCCCCCGGTCCCCCTGAGAGAGGGAGAGAGAGGGAAAGAGAGAGAGAGAGAGCAAAAGGGGGAGGGATAGGAAGAGGGAGAGAGAAGGAAATAATC
This sequence comes from Amia ocellicauda, assembly GCF_036373705.1. Taxonomy (NCBI): domain Eukaryota; kingdom Metazoa; phylum Chordata; class Actinopteri; order Amiiformes; family Amiidae; genus Amia; species Amia ocellicauda. The sequence continues at coordinate 1,769,290 of NC_089852.1, read as the reverse complement.
CTCAATTTACTCAGCGGCTGATAATCGTAAAATAATGACAACCTTAATAATAATAAAAAAAGACATCTAAACAACTCTGACTGAAAACCCAGAGGCAGTACCCTGTCCCCTTTCGGCCCAGGAGGTCCAGGAATCTGCAAATTAGAAAACGAAAATGAACGCATGAGTGAGGCCAGATAAACAACTGGAGAAATTAATTAAATTGATGAAATAATTAATTGTCTGTCTGTCTCAAGGAAATCAAGCGTCAAACTCACAGTTCTCCCAGGCTCCCCTCGAGCTCCTTCGCTTCCCTGGGGAGAGAGAGAGAGAGTGAGAGAGAGGCAGGCATCAATTACAGCTACAAACAGAGGGCGCTGTTCTCCCAACCAAATTGCACATCCACACAACACTACAGCACAGCTTTACTCAACACAACAAAATACAGCACTGCACACAGAGAGAGAGAGGGTGGGGAGAGGGACAGAGAGAGAGAGAGAGAGAGAGAGAGAGAGAGAGAGGGTAATGGACCCTGATAGGTAATCAGTCAAGACAGAGAGACAGACAAAGACAAAACCACAAACTACTGATACTGATATTCCCTCTTAACACTCCCTCCCCGCAACACAATCCTTACCTTCTCCCCCGGCGGGCCAGTGGACCCCGGCAAACCCTGGACAAAACACAGAGCACAGAGTTACAGCACCGGCAAGCAACAGAGTCACAGAGATACAGCACAGAGTACAGAGTCATAACACAGTGTCACAAAGTCACAGAGTAACAACACAGTCACAACACAGAGCCACAGAGATAGAGTCACAGAGTCACAACACAGAGTCACAACACAGAGCCAGAGTCACAGTCACAACACAGTCACAACACAGAGCCACAGAGATAGAGTACAGAGTCACAACACAGAGCCATAGAGTCACAACACAGAGTCACAACACAGAGCCACAACACAGAGCCAGAGTCACAGTCACAACACAGAGCCACAGAGATAGAGTACAGAGTCATAACACAGTGGCACAGCACAGAGTCACAACACAGAGTCACAACACAGAGCCAGAGTCACAACACAGAATCACAGAGTCACAACACAGAGTCACAGAGTCACAGTCACAACACAGAGTCACAACACAGAGTCACAACACAGAGTCACAGTCACAACACAGTCACAACACAGAGTCACAACACAGAGTCACAGTCACAACACAGTCACAACACAGAGTCACAACACAGAGTCACAGAGTCACAGTCACAACACAGAGCCATAGAGTCACAACACAGAGTCACAACACAGAGCCACAGAGATAGAGTACAGAGTCATAACACAGTGGCAGAGAGTCACAACACAGAGTCACAGAGTCACAACACAGAGCCATAGAGTCACAACACAGAGTCACAACACAGAGCCAGAGTCACAGTCACAACACAGAGTCACAACACAGAGCCATAGAGTCACAACACAGAGTCACAGAGTCACAACACAGAGTCACAGAGTCACAGTCACAACACAGAGTCACAACACAGAGCCAGAGTCACAGTCACAACACAGAGTCACAGTCACAACACAGAGTCACAGAGTCACAACACAGAGCCATAGAGTCACAACACAGAGTCACAACACAGAGCCAGAGTCACAGTCACAACACAGAGTCACAGAGTCACAACACAGAGCCATAGAGTCACAACACAGAGTCACAACACAGAGCCAGAGTCACAGTCACAACACAGAGCCACAGAGATAGAGTACAGAGTCATAACACAGTGGCACAGAGTCACAACACAGAGTCACAACACAGAGCCACAGAGATAGAGTACAGAGTCATAACACAGTGGCAGAGAGTCACAACACAGAGTCACAGAGTCACAACACAGAGTCACAGTCACAACACAGTAACAACACAGAGTCAAAACACAGAGTCACAACACAGAGCCACAGAGATAGAGTACAGAGTCATAACACAGTGGCACAGAGTCACAACACAGAGTCACAACACAGAGCCAGAGTCACAGTCACAGAGTCACAACACAGAGCCACAGAGATAGAGTACAGAGTCATAACACAGTGGCACAGAGTCACAACACAGTCACAGAGTCAAAACACAGAGCCATAGAGTCACAACACAGAGCCACAGAGATAGAGTACAGAGTCATAACACAGTGGCACAGCACAGAGTCACAACACAGAGTCACAGAGTCACAACACAGAGCCATAGAGTCACAACACAGAGTCACAACACAGTCACAACACAGAGCCACAGAGATAGAGTACAGAGTCATAACACAGTGGCACAGAGTCACAACACAGAGTCACAACACAGAGCCAGAGTCACAGTCACAGAGTCACAACACAGAGCCACAGAGATAGAGTACAGAGTCATAACACAGTGGCACAGAGTCACAACACAGTCACAGAGTCAAAACACAGAGCCATAGAGTCACAACACAGAGCCACAGAGATAGAGTACAGAGTCATAACACAGTGGCACAGCACAGAGTCACAACACAGAGTCACAGAGTCACAACACAGAGCCATAGAGTCACAACACAGAGTCACAACACAGTCACAACACAGAGCCACAGAGATAGAGTACAGAGTCATAACACAGTGTCACAGCACAGAGTCACAACACAGAGCCATAGAGTCACAACACAGAGTCACAACACAGAGCCAGAGTCACAGTCACAACACAGTCACAGAGTCACAACACAGAGCCATAGAGTCACAACACAGAGTCACAGAGTCACAACACAGAGTCACAGAGTCACAGTCACAACACAGTCACAACACAGAGTCACAACACAGAGTCACAGTCACAACACAGAGCACATAGTGTCTTGTGTTGACCGCCAATATAATAATGATATTACTACAACTACCAGCACCGATACTCACTCCGAGTCCTGGGGGTCCGGCTGCGCCTGCCTTTCCCGACTCCCCCTGAAAGAAACCACCGTCTGGTCAGGGGCAGGTACTGCAGCCGCTCACCCTGTCACTTCACACACACACACACATACACACACACACAGCCCCCTGCAGGGCTGCACACACCATGAGGAAAGGGCTCTCACCAGTGTCCTTCAGTTCTGCGCACGTCTGGATTTCAGGGCACCCTGAGCTCTTAATTGATTAATTAAGTCGAATACATTTTTTTAACCTAACAAGTTAAAGCGCCGCCCCGGGTCTCATGCAGGCGAGACTTGTGTGACTGAATCGATCTGGAGAGCTCTGTCTGCTGCACACACTGACAGACAGAATGCAGGACCAGGACAACCAACACAGCACACTAGCGCTCTAACGCACTGTGGCACTGCCAATATTAACACTTGATGAGCTGTCTGGTTTATCGTCAGTTTGTTGTCAGTTACTGGACTGAGCCATTGAGGTTCCTACCTTCTCTCCTGCAGGTCCAGGTAGGCCTCTCTCGCCCTGCAACATCGCACGCACACACACACAGAAAAATAAAACAGTTATTGTTTTGGGTGCAATCAAAATACACAAATGAATACTTAATTGTAACGAAGAAAGTGCATGCTGCTCCACTAACAACAACCACAACACTGTGGGGGGACTGGGGGACTCACCCGGCCACCTTGTTCTCCTGGCTCGCCTGCCTGCCCCCTCTCACCCTGGAGAGAGGGAGGGAGAGAGGGAGAGAGGGAGAGAGAAACACTGAGTTTGGGACAAGCAATACACAAACATCCCTGCAAACACACACCATCACTAAAAACACACCCATCCCTATAACTGATCAACATGCCGACAAACTGACACACCAGGACTCAGTTACACAACACCCTGCACACACACACACACACACACACACACCAGAACACGGCTACACAACCCCCTGTGTACCCCCACTATATTATGGGAACCAATGCCCCATGATATAGTAGCTCACCTTTGAGCCACTCTCTCCTGGAGGTCCCCTGGGGCCCTGAGACACAGAGCACAACGTCAACATGGGACACACACACAAACATGGTAAAAACATGGTAAACAGACAAACTTCATGTTATGATTCTCCTAGAACATCGCTTGTGCTTTGTACGGATATGATCGATAATTAGCGATTGATAATCTAAAAAATCCCATTGACAACAATGTCTCGTACCCGGTCTCCTGGCTCCCCTGCACGTCCTGTTGGGCCGGGAAACCCCTCTCCTGTCTCTCCCTGTGACAGACAGACAGACAGAGAGTGTTACTGACCTGCTGAGAACAGGCGCAGGGTGCTCAGCCAAGGCGATCTCAGCATGACTGACCCTGGGCAGCTCGTTAGCAGAGAGAGCTCGTTAGTGTACCTTGTCTCCTCTTGCTCCGGGCTCTCCAGAGGGGCCACGGGGTCCTGAGCTGCCTGTGGGTCCGGGGGGGCCCTGGGAACAACACAGCCCCCAGCACACAGCACAGGGCACAGGGGCACAGGTCAGCAAGTGGACAGTGTGTGAGTGGACAGTGTGTCAATACAGTGAGTGAGTGGACAGTGAGTGAGTAGACAGTTTGTCTGTACAATGTTTGAGTGGACAGTGTGTGAGTGGACAGTGTGTGAGTGGACAGTGTGTCAGTACAATGTTTGAGTGGACAGTGTGTTAGAGGTCAATACTCACAGGCGGTCCTCTCTCTCCCTTCACTGCTACTCCACTCCCCACACCTGGGGGGCCCTGTCACACAGAGAGATATGTTCAACACACTTACTACACACAGAGACACATACAGTGACACACACTCGCTACACACAGAGACACACACAGTCACATACACTCACTTCACACAGAGACACACACTCACTACACACATACAGGGACATGGATGCACTCACCCGCTCTCCCGTTTCCCCCTTGTCTCCCTGCAGAGAGGAGACAGAGATTAATTGGACAGGAAAGGCGCTACATTGGGCAGCTCAGCTGTGCAGGATGTCCTCGGAGCTCGAAGCCCTGCTGGCTCAGGGCAGTAGAATCCTGCAAGTCGCCGGGGATGAGAGCGGGAGAGAATTTCTGAGGAGTTTTCTCTGCATTTTCCCCAAACTTTTCGAAGGGTTTTCTACGGATCGTCCAACAGTATTCCAGGCAGTTCCCCGGGCGTGGGGGTCCCCTGCCGGCCCCTCTCTCAGCGGCTGTGTGTCTGGGGGCCACGGGTGACAACCAGGTGTGGGCTGCTCTGACACAGCAAGACTCCCTGTCCCTCTCGCTCTCATACACCTTGTCTCCAGTCTCTGTAAGTCTTGTTCAGGCTTTTTTCCATTTGTATGTTTTTCTTCCATTACACCCCCTCAATCCCCCCCTCAGTCTTTCCTCTCCTCCCTTTCAACACAGACCTTGGTTACCAGGGAGACAGGCGAAATGTCCACAAAGGGAGAGAACGAGAGAAGAAAGGAGAGGAGCGGAGAGCAGGGGGATGGAGGGGGGCGAGCGGAGAGAGAGACGGTCAAGGACGGAGGAGAGAGAGAGAGCGAGAGCTAGAGACTAATGATGCAATTCACCTGGCGAGGGATTATTAACCAGCAAAACACACAACAAACAAATCACAAATCACAAAACACAAAACAGGAACACAAACACTCAAACCAAAGAATGGGGATAGGTGGACGGGGGTGGGGCTGCTCACCTTGATAGAGAGTCCTGGGGGTCCTGGTGTCCCGGGACGACCGGCCAGCCCTTGGGGCCCCTGAGAACCTGTAGCCCCCTTCAGTCCGTCCAGCCCAGGACGCCCTGGTGTGCCCTAAGAGAAGGGGTCAGTCAGCCACTTTTTATACTGCACACACTTACTGCACACTGCAGATACAGAGACAGCAACGGAGAGAAAGAACCAGAGCATCTGTGTGTGTGTGTGTGTGTGTGTGTGTCAGTGTGTGTGTGTGTCAGTGTGTGTGTGTGTCAGTGTGTGGGTGCATCAGTGTGTGTGTCAGTGTGTCTGTGTGTGTGTGTTAGTGTGAGTGTGTGGGTGCACCAGTCAGTGTGTGGATGCGTCAGTGTGTGTGCATGTCAGTCAGTGCCTTACTGGTATTCCTGGCGTTCCAGGTTCTCCCTTCCTCCCAGGCAGCCCTCCTCCGGTGCCTGACACCACATCCCCCTGCAAGACCAGAAACACAGTTACTGGAAGCCCGGGGCACTGGGACACACCTGCTACTGGGAGGACTGGGACTCCTCCTTCTCCCCTGACCCCTGAGCTCACTCACCCGCTCGCCCTTCTCGCCTTTCAACCCTATTGGGCCTGCCACCCCTGGCTCACCCTGAGAGAAAGAGGGGGAGAGGGAGAGAAACAATGATCAGTGAATTAGTTAATAAATTAATGATATCAATGACCCCTCTGCCATTTTACTACATCCCTCTATCATTGCATCCCTCCATCAAACTCTCTTTCCATAAACTGATCAAAGGTATTCTTGCTGGTAGTTGTGTATAATGACTTGGACTCAATTTAACTGTAAATACCAATTAATAACAATTAGCATGTACAAGCAGATAAATGTATTACTCTTTCCATTAATTACTTTGAATGTGTTAATTAATTAATTGGTAAATTGACTGATTGACTCACAGGGTCTCCTCTGACGCCGGGCAGCCCCTGACTCCCCTGGGAAGAGGACAGGAAACGGATCACACCACGACCAACAGAAAAGTCAGTGATTGTAACAAGCCCCGCCCACAGCACCCCCCCACCCCGCAGCCCAGAACTCACAGTAAGTCCAGGCGACCCTGGATTCCCCGGCCGCCCTGGCAAACCCGCGGCTCCATCCTGCCCTGGGAAACCCTGCAGAGAGAGGGAGAGAGAGAGAGGGAGAGGTGGGTGGTGGGATGAGGACACAGCGAGCGAGAGGAGGGGAGAGATTGGTCAGATCAGACCTACACCAGGTCTGTTACTGCCTCCGTCCTTGTCCTCACATGTCAGAAGACATTAGTGTGGCCCCCGGATCCTCGCTCCCCTGTACTCACCCGCTCCCCCTTCTCTCCTCGCACCCCGATCCCCGGATCCACAACGGTCCCTGGCAGCCCTGGGAGCCCCTGGGGTCCCCGGGGCCCCTCCCTGCCTGGGATCCCATCCCGACCCTGGAAGAACAGACAGACACACAGGGACACAGAGGGACACAGAGAGACACAAAGAGACACAGAGGGACACACAGACAGTCAGGTTAGAATGATCTGTAATCAGCTTAAAACTAAGACTAAAATCATACAACTGATTGCCCAGTAATCAATGAACAAGGCTGATCAATAACAACTCACAGGCTCTCCATTCTGTCCATCAATACCGTCTCTGCCCTTCTTCCCCTGGAGAAGAGATCAATAAACCACTGATCAGCTCCGCTCACCAGGACCAATAACAACTCACAGGCTCTCCATTCGATCAGTCGGCACACATTGACACACACTGACTCAGTGATTACAGCGGAAACACACAGAGAACGGGCCTGGGGTACATAACAACAGTTCATTAATAATAATAATAAATACGTATCATTACCTTTTCACCTGGTTCTCCCTTTTCACCCTGAGAGAGAGAGAGAGAGAGAGAGAGAGAGAGAGAGAGAGAGAGGTAGAGGTAGAGGGGGAGGGGGAGGGGGAGGGGGAGAGAGAGAGTGTGGTGTCAGTGTGCCAACACAACAGACAGAGGGCGCTGTTTCACAGCCAAAAGACAACCTCATCACAGCACAATTCAGAACCGTACAGCACAACACTACACGATTCAGGGCTTTTTAATCCTGTCCATCAGTCTGTCTGTCTGCGTGTCTGTCTGCATGTCTGTCTGTGTCTGTCTGCGTGTATGTCTGCATGTCTGTCTGTGTGTCTGCATGTCTGTCTGTGTGTCTGCATGTCTGTCTGTGTGTCTGCATGTCTGCGTCTGTCTGCGTGACTGTCAGTGTGTCTGTCTGCGTGTCTGTGTGTCTGTCCGTCTGTCTGTGTGTCTATTTGTGTCTGCGTGTCTGTCTGTGCAAATGCGTGTCTGTGTCTGTCTGCGTGTTTGTCTGTGCGTCTGCGTGTTTGTCTGTGTGTCTGCATGTCTGACTGTGTGTCTGCATGTCTATCTATGCGAATGCGTGTCTGAGTGTCTGTCTGTGTGTCTGCGTGTCTGTCTGCATGTCTGCATGTTTGTCTGTGCGTCTGCGTGTCTGTCTGTGCGTCTGTGTGTTTGTCTGTGCGTCTGTCTGCCAGTCAGATGGGCGATGGAGCAGCAGGGACACTCACCTTGGGACACTGCACTGTGCACGGACGCACCTCAGGGCCCTGAAACACAAACCTCTCCATCAGCACAAGCCCCCCTCCACACCTCTCCATCCATCCATCAATACACCTCTCCAACTGTCCATCAATACACCTCTCCATCCCTCCATCCCCCCATCAATACACCTCTCAGACTGGAGCAGCGCTGTGGGGACTATAGAATAGTATAGATATTAGTATAGTGTAGTGTAGTGTAGTGTAGTATAGTATAGTGTAGTACAGGGCCCAGACAGGAGCAGCGCTGGACTGCATTATTTGACTATCGTCTCGGGGCTCAGAATCCCTCCAGGCCCAGCGGGGCTGAACTGGGTCGGGATCAGTCTGCCTATATTTGGCGGAGAGGACGCGGTCTGTCCCAGCGTCGGTCACCTGACCTGTCCGCTGCCGCTGGCGACTGCGCAGACCAGGTCGGCCAGGCTGCCATGGAGACGGGCCAGCTGCGCGTCGCTACGGGCGACCAGGACGTTCCGGGAGCTGCTGTCCGTCACCGAGCGACGCAACTCCTCCGCATCGGCCTGCCCGAAGCCCACCGCCAGCACCGACACCCCTGAGACACAGAGGGAGAGACAGTGAATGTAACTCACACTGCAAGAAAGATATCGCTGCTCTAGAGGCAGTTCAGAGGAGAGCAACCAGACTTATTCCAGGTCTGAAGGGAATGTCCTACTGAGAGACTGAGGACCTGAACCTTTTCACCTTTTCACCTTTCAACAGAGGAGACTATGTGGGGACTTGATTCAAGTCTTCAAAATCATGAAAGGCATCGACCACATCAAACCAGAGGAGCTTTTCCAGATCAGCAGGGACACACGCACCCGGGACACAAATGGAAATTGGGCTTCAAGGCATTCAAGACAGAAAACAGGAGACACTTCTTCACACAGAGAGGCGTCACAATCTGAACAAACTCCCCAGCGATGTGGCTGAAGAGACAATTTGGGAAAATTCAAAAACAGACTGGATAGGATCCTTGATCACTGAGTTATTCATGGACACCAAACGAGCAGGATGGGGCGAATGGCCTCCTCTCTCTGGCTGTCTTATGTTCTGATGTTCTTTAACTTTAATACGAGCGCCACAGTGATGTCACAACCAGCGCGGGAGGCCGACCCGGGATCAGAGTGGACCCAGAGGGCAGGTCTGTGCTCCGGGAACTACTGCTCCCCACAGCCGGGCAGGAAAGGCACGAGCGGCTGCACTGACCGGTCGCACGGACGGCCGCCGCGGGCGCCAGGAGGTCGTCGGTAGATTTGGCGTTGGCCAGTATGACCAGCACGGCGGGGGTGCGGGGACGGCGGCCAGCTTGGGGGGTCAGGAGGTACTGCTGGGCGAAGGTCACAGCCTGGCCTGTGGGGGGAGGCAGAGAGGCGTTACTCAGAATAAGAGTTCAGTAGAATACAGTGCAGAATAATACAGTACAGCACAGTGCAATACACTTCAGTGCTGTACTGTATAGAGCAGAGGGACAGAGATCTCCTACAGTCATACAGGGAGAGAGGGTGGAAAGGGGCAAACAGAGGGGTACTATACAGATACAGGTGTTTAGGGTGGGGGTGCAGGGGGGCATTTATGTGTACAGGGGGTTGTGGTGTGGTGCGTGGGGGCATCTGGGGGTACAGGGGGGTGGTGTGGAGCGGCGATGCCCTCACCGATGTTGTTTCCTGGCGTCTCGTCGAAGGGCACAGCCTGGATCTCCTGCAGCACATTGTCACGGCTGCTGTGGCGATTCAGCAGAAACCACACCTTGGCCCTTGAGCTGTACACCAGCACCCCCACCTGGCCCACAGAGACACTGCAGCTCAGAGACCACACTGCAGTACAGTGACTCTCCTACACACACACTCACACACACTAACACACACTCACACACACACACACACACAGACACACACTGCCTCACACAAACACACACACACACACACACACACACACACTCTCACACATTTTTAAGCAACAAAAACATAAAGCTTAACATGAACATAAACATGACATTCAAATAATAAAATATATTATAAAAGCAGAATTTAAACAGTAAACACCATAAGCACACAACAGGGTCAGGGGTCAGAGGTCACTGACCTGCGTGTTCCGTGGCCCGACACGAGGGAACATGGCCGCCACGCTGTACAGCAGAGAGCGAATGGCCTCCGCAGACTGAGATGACTCCCTCGAACCCGGGACCACAAACACTAAGTCAACATCACCCTCCGTACACACTGAGGGAGAGAGAGGGAGGGAAAAGTGGAAGAAAGAAGAGAGAGAGAGATGCAGACTGATGTATTTACTGTGCTCACCAGCAGATGTATTTACTTGTTTTGTTTAAATGCTGGAAAACATGAACTAAACAGATTGAGAGATGGACACGGAGAAGGAAAGGGAGAGGGAGAGGGAGGAAGACAGGGAGGGAGAGGATGGGGCAGAAAAAGAGGAGAGGATGAAAAAGAGAAGGGGAAGGAAAGGGGAAAAACACAAAAATAGGAGAAAGGGAGAGAGAGAGAGAACTGACCTGTCCTCTCCTGGACCGCGGCCTCCAGCCCGACCTCTGACCCGAACACAGGCTGCACAGTGAAGGCATACTGGCGGCCCAGATGCAGTCCGGTGACCCGGTACGAGCCCACTGAGGCCGGCACCGACTGTCTCTGCAGCTCCTCCAGACCTGCCAGCACAGACAGCACTGCACTGAGCACACTGCACACACTGCACTGCGCACACTGCACTGAGCACACAGCACTGAGCACACTGCACACACTGCACTGAGCACACTGCACTGAGCACAATGCACACACTGCGCACACTGCACTGAGCACACTGCACTGAGCACACTGCACACACTGCACTGAGCACACTGCGCACACTGCGCACACTGCACTGAGCACACTGCACACACTACACACACTGCACACACTACACACACTGCACTGAGCACACTGCACACACTGCACTGAGCACACTGCACACACTACACACACTAAACACACTGCACTGAGCACACTGCACACACTATACACACTGCACACACTGCACTGAGCACACTGCACACACTACACACACTGCACACACTGCACTGAGCACACTGCACACACTGCACTGAGCACACTGCACACACTACACACTAAACACACTGCACTGAGCACACTGCACACACTGCACTGAGCACACTGCACACACTACACACACTAAACACACTGCACTGAGCACACTGCACACACTACACACACTGCACTGAGCACACTGCACACACTACACACACTGCACTGAGCACACTGCACACACTAAACACACTGCACTGAGCACACTGCACACACTAAACACACTGCACTGAGCACACTGCACACACTAAACACACTGCACACACTAAACACACTGCACTGAGCACACTGCACACACTAAACACACTGCACTGAGCACACTGCACACTACACGCACTGCACTGAGCACACTGCACACACTACACACACTGCACTGAGCACACTGCACACACTACACACACTGCACTGAGCACACTGCACATACTGCACTGAGCACACTAAACACACTGCACACACTAAACACACTGCACTGAGCACACTGCACACACTAAACACACTGCACTGAGCACACTGCACACACTAAACACACTGCACTGAGCACACTGCACACACTACACACACTAAACACACTGCACTGAGCACACTCAACACACTACACACACTAAACACACTGCACTGAGCACACTGCACTGAGCACACTCAACACAACATACACAGTGCTCTCTGTCCTGTGGTTCTCTCACCTTGCGTGTCTCTCCAGCTCAGCACATACCCGCTGGCCCCCGGCAGCACTGCCCAGTCCAGCAGCGCCGAGGTCTGGGTCACCTCTGACACACGCAGCCCGGTCACCGGCTGCAGGGGAGCTGGGCACAGGGCACAGGACAGGGTTATTGTTGTGAGGAAGAGGAGGGGAGGAGAGACAGGAAAGAGAGGGGAGGGGAGGGTACCTGTGCTGGCGACAATAGAGATGGCTTCTCCCTCCCGGTCTCCCATCACCGCAGCGATGCGCACCGTGTAGCTCAGCCCAGGCCGCAGCCCGTCCAGGTCAAACGAGGTCACGTCTCCACCAATCAGACGGCTCTGCTCCGGCTCGCCTGCCAATCCCAGAGAAGGACTCAGACACAGAGAAAGTGTGTCGGTGTCAGCGTGTGCGATTGTAGATCAGTGTCTTTGAGTGTGTGTGCATGTGTGTGTGTGTATGTGAGTGTAAGTGCGTGTGTGTGTGTGTGTGCGCGTGCGTGCGTGTGTGTGTGCGCGCATGTGCGTGCTTACCCAGGGAAGAGCTCCAGTAAACCCGATATCCCGTGACCCCGGCCAAGCCCCCCCAGGCCAGGCGTAGGCGGCGCAGAGACGTCTCCACCACACGGAACCCCCCCACCCTGCTCGGAACCGGCACAGAGGCTGGGGACACACACAATCACAACAAAACAGTGTCAACACACCACAACACCACAGAGACAACACACCAACAACAACCGAGGCAGCATGACAACACAACACAAAGCATCAAAACACACAGTGGGGCAGTGGCAGCGAGGAGAACACAGTGCATGCTTGCCAGCCCTAGTGTGTGTGTGTGTGTCGGACTCACGCGTGGTGACGCTGATGGACACTGGTGGCCCCTCCTTGTTCCTGACCAGCGCCGTCACTCTGACCACGTAGCGCACGCCCTCCTCCAGACCGTCGATGTCCACTGCTGTCACATCCCCCCCCACCTCCCGTCTGGACTCCACACCACCTGGAGGGGACGGTCAGAGGTCAGAGGTCAGAGGTCCGGAGCACAGGAGGATAAGAGAGGGAGAGGAGATTTGAAAAGCAAGAGTGTATGTGTGAGAGAGAGAGAGTGAAGGAGAGAGGAAAACAGAAAGAGTAAAGAGAGGGAGCATGATAGAGGGGGAGTGATAGAGATGGAAGGAGATAGATAGAGTGATAGAGGGAGAATGATAAAGAGAAAGTATTAGAGAGTGAGCGATAAAGGGAGAGTGACAGACAGGGACAGAGATGCTCAGTCACTCACCATCGGCGCGTCTCCACACTATCCTGTAGGACGTGGCTCCTTGCACCCCCACCCATGTCACACGCGCCGTGTTCCCGGGGGACTCCTGCACCCGCAGCCGTGTCACAGTACCCACCTCTTCCACTTCCCTGTCTGGGGAGGGGGGGCAGAGCAAGCGTCCAATCACAACACAGACGCACACGGAGACCAGTCACAAGACGGGCTGTCGGGCTGTGTCTGTCTGCCTGTCCCTCTGTCAGTTGTGTCTGTATGTCTGCAAGTCTAACTGTAGCATCGACTGTCCATTGATTGGTCCATCTGTCTCTCTCTGTCTTTCGGTCTGTCTCTCTCTGTCTCTCTGACCTGTGCGTACGGAGATGGTTGCCGGGGCACCCTCTCGGTTCCCAGTCATGGGGGCAACGCGGATGCTGTACAGAGTGTCCTGCTGCAGCCCCTCCACGTCGAAGGAGGTGAGATCAGAGGTGACCACGCGAGACACCTCCGCCCCTGAGAGAGAGAGGGAGAGAGGGAGAGAAACACATGAGAGAAAGAGAGTTGGATGAGGAAATCTGACTAATCACGGCACAGACCAGGATCAACCCATCCAATCACAACAGAGCCACAAGAATAACTAACAACCAACCACAGCACACCAGTACAGGTTTACCCAATCACAATCGCACACCAACAAATATCTCACCAATCACAGGCTGAGTTACAGCACGGAAGCCAATCAGAGCAGAGGGGCAGTCAGTTCCCGTGAACTTCCAGAAGAGGAAGGAAGGGTGAAGGAGGGAGGGTGAGGAGGAGAATTAAGACAGAGGGAAAGAGAGAGAGACACACAGCCAGAAAGAGGGAGAATATGACAGACAAAGCCAGAGACACAGACACAGACAGAGGGACACAGACAGTTTCATCAGCAGCACTACCATCACTTCTCCTCCAGGTGACCCTGTATCCCGTGGCCCTGGCAACGGCGGTCCAGGAGATGCGGATGCGATCGGGGGTGGTCTCCACAGCACGCAGGTTAGTGACTGTCCTCACTGGGTCTGAGGGAGAAAGAGAGAGAGAGTGAGGGAGGGGGAGGCAGAGGCAGACAGAAGAAGGAGAGAATGAAAAAGTGGGCAGGGGAAAGAAAGGAGCGAGGGAAGAGAGAGAGAGAGACACACTCAGCTGTACAATTCTATTGACCAAGAAAGACACAGGTGTGAGTTTCCATTGATCCCTCACCTGTCCGGGTATTCAAGGAGGTGGAGGTTCCTTCTGTGGAGCCAATCAGGGCAGAGACCGAGATCCTGTAGGCGGAGTCTTCCTGCAGCCCGTCAATGGTAAAGGAAGTGACATCACCAGCTACTGACCGAGAGGACTCCACCCCTACAGAAAGAGAGAAGATGAATGAATGGTAAACAGTAGAGAGGGAGAGATGGAGAGACGAGTCCACACTCTGGTGTATCATGCCCACCATCTCCACGACGCCAGACGATCTTGTATCCGGTCGCTCTGGTGACGGGGGACCAGCTGATGCGGACCCTTCTGCCGTTGGTATCCAGCACGCGCAGCCCCGTCACCTCCCCCGGCGCGGTGTCAGAGGTCGTGCGGGCGGGCAGCCTCATGGGCTCACCCTCCCGCCCGTCAATCAGTGCAGACACGCCCACCACCACAGCCTGGTCCGGTGATAGGCCCTCGATAGTGTAGGAGGAGGAGCTTCCTGTCAGCAAACGAGACTGCTCTACACCTGGAGAGAGAGAGAGAGGGGGAGGAAGAGGAAGACGAAGTGGGGTGCAGGAGGGAGAGAGGGAGGGGGAAGTGGGGTGGGCATTAGGAGATGGAGAGGGAGCGTGTGGAGTTGGGGGTGTTGAAAGGTAGGAGTGGATGTGGAGGGGAGATCAATTCAGAATCAATTCAGATTAGTGCTCTTGGCAAACAGACCCCACAGAGCATAGAGCACGTCACTACGGTGGCCCCAAGAGGCCACATTTCACCCTGTACTTTAGGGCCAAAACAGGAATAATCAGCCAGAACAGTGGGGCCTCTCGTTCCCAATGATCTCTAAGTCACTGAATTGTTAAAACCTGTTTAATGAACAGTCTGATGGCCCCCCTGACTCTTCACACTGCGGACTGCTGTAGGAGACATATGTGTCCCATGCGCTCTGAGGAGAGGGCTGGACGCTCAGGACAGGACACGACTGGAGGACCCGCCTACCTCTGCCTTGTTGCCAGGTAACCTTGTATCCTGTTGCCCTGGGAGCCCGAGTCCAGGCGATCCTGATTCGACTGCTGGAGACGTCAATCAGCCGCAGGTCCGTGACTCCGCCCACTGAGTGCTCTACAGCAGAGAGGAGGTGACTGTTACAACATGACACACACACACACACACACACTCACACACACACACACACACACACGCACACACATAGTCACACCCCCCTCACACTCACCAGTCCTGACACTGAGGATGTCAGGGGAGCTCTCGGCTCCGCCCACCAGTGAAGACAAGCCCACTCTGTACCCCTCTCCCTCCCGCAGCCCCACGATCAGGTAGGAACTGGCATTCCTGGCAAGAATCTGACTGAACACCCGATCTGGAGAGAGACAGGGAGAGGAAGGGAGAGAGAGGGAGGGAGGCAGAGAGGTCAGGGAAGGAGAGGGAGAGAGAGAGAGAGAGAGAGAGATGCTGATGACAACACTAACAACAACAATAATAATATTTATGTCCATAATATCAGTAACAACAAAATAGTAAGGGTAGTAATAATGATGATGATGATGATGATGATGATGATGATGAAGGCTGACTGACCGTCACTGCCCCTCCAGGTGACCTTGTACCCGGTTGCATGGGGGTTGCCAGTCCAGCCAATCCTGACGCGGTCACTTCCTGTCTCCAGCACTCGCAGGCCCAACACCGTGGAGACGGGCACCACAATTTCCTCTGGAGGAGAAAGCAGAATTCAGCATGACAGCACTCCCTCAGTGTATCCCTCACTCATTCACTTTCTCCTCCCCCTGTCCCATCCCTCTCTACTTCCCCTCACTGTATCACTCTCTGGCTTGTCCTATCCCCCTTTCTCTCCTTCTCTCTCCCTCTCCCTCTCTCTCACCGGTCCTGATGTTGATGGTTGAGGGGCTGCCCTCTCTGCTCCCTGCCAGCATTGTCACGGTGATGGTGTAGGTCACCCCCGGGACGAGGTCACTGAGGTCGATGGAGGTGCGGTCTCCCGAGAGCAGCTCAGACTGTTCCGTTCCATCTGGACAGAGGAATAAAGATTTAGCACAGAGACACACAGAGAGACATACAGAGAGACACACAGAGACAGAGAGACACACAGAGACACACAGATACACACAGAGAGACACACAGAGACAGAGACACACAGAGAGAGACATGCAGAGACACACAGAGAAAGACACAAAGAGAGACACACAGAGACACAGAGAGACATACAGAGAGACAGAGAGACACACAGAGAGAGACACAAAGAGAGACACAAAGACATACACAGAGACACGCAGAGAGAGACATGCAGAGACACACAGAGAAAGACACAAAGAGAGACACAGAGACACACAGAGAGACACACAGAGAGACGGAGCTTGGACTCACCCAGTGTGTTGCGGACGATCACTCTGTATCCTGTGGCTCCGGTCACTCCAGTCCAAACCAGTCTGATCTGGCCGCTTCCAAGGTCCTGGACACGGAGGTCCCCCACATTACCCACCGACTCTGTAAGGACACACACACTGACCACTACACACACACTGACACTTACGACGTTGAGCGCTACACACCCTCATACTGGCTGCCCGTGCGCTACAGGATAGACTTTAAAGTTCTCTTACTGGCATTCAAAGCACTAGAGAGACTGGCACCTCCCTACTTAAAAGATCTCCTTATCGAATACACTCCAGGTCGGCCATTGAGATACAGAAGAAAAACGCAGGTGGTCCTCAGAAGCCCCCCACCACAGAGGGCTAACAGGGCACCGATTAACAACTTTCTGATCTCCTTAATGCTAAGCCGTGGACCCCCCCGAGATTCATTTTCTCCTACATGCCATTCACACAAGTTTTCTGTTTTCTGGTTTATTTATTTAAATGTCCATTTACTTCATTTTAGATCAGTTAAACTGTTTAAGGTCTATTTATTTTTACTTCATTGCATTATTTATGTATTCTTTAATTTTGCTGTACGTTTGTTGTATGTTTACCATGCTGTAAAGCACTCTGTGGCTACCCTGTGAAGGGCACTATACAAATAAAAATGGATTGATTGATGGATACTGACCATTAGACAAACTGACCGTTACACATACACTGAAACTGCAAATGCACACTGACACACAATGACAACTAGACCATTACACCACCCCCCCTCACACACACGCACACACAGACTCCAACCCCCAAATAACAGTCAGCTTTATCTGATGCTGCCCGCCTGCAGTTCCCCTCCCAGCCTGAGGGGGCACCATGTCCGCAGCGCTCACCTGCCCTGATGGTGACAGAGACGGGGTTTCCCACCCTGCTGCCCACGAGCGCCGTTAAACTCAGCGCATAGGACACGCCCTCCTTCAGGTTTTCCAGGTCAAAGGTCGTCTGGTCGCCAGGGACAGTGAAGGTCTCCTCAGTGCCGGCTACAACAGGAGAGACTGGCTGTCAGTCAGAAACATCTCCCTGACCACCATGGTACGGCCAGCAGGACAGTTGCATAAAACAACCACCAGCATCCCTCACTCACATGTAGATCAAAAATTCTCTCATTTTAGATTTTGACTTTCTGATGATTTTTGTCTTAAACACGCAAATCTTCCATGACCACAGACCTGCTCATAGGGTATCTGTCATTAATTCGCCCAACAGCTTAATAATATTCAAAATCGTCACACGAGGACAATACCACTGATGACATGAAGACTCTTCTTCAGGGAAGAGTGGCCGTGTTACACTCTGACCTTGACGATCACGCGCTGCCCCGGGTTCAAGTCGGTACCCACCCTCAGTGTTGAGGACGCGGATGCGGTACTGCGTTGCCCCGGCCACCCCCGTCCAGCCCACTCTGACGGTGCTGCCCACGGACTCCACAACACGCAGGTTCGACACACTGCCCACCGGCTGTTCTACTGTGGACGCACATACACACAGACACACACACACAAATACACACCAAGATACAGAGAGAGAGAGATACACAACATAGAGACACACAGAGACAAACACACACACACACACAAATACAAATACACAGAGAACTTAGCAAGTCATAGTGGACTACAGTAATAAACAATCAAACTGGTTCTTATGTAGAGAAGACAAATCAATTCTCAACAATGTATTGGAATTTGAATTTAATTCAACAGATTGACCCCGCCCCCAGCGCACCTGTTGGGGAGGTGGTAGCGGGAGTGGCCACTTCTCGGCCCTCGTACAGCGTGTATAGTGTGATGACGTACTCCGTGCCTGGCTGCAGGCCCCTGATCTCATAGCTGTTAGTAGAGGTGGAGAAAGACTGCCTCTGTGTTTCACCCCCTGCAGGCCGGAGGAGAGAATCGCAGGGGTTAAATTCACAATAATTATTTAAACAGACACAATGTAGTGCTATGTAGAGTAGTTGTAGTGCATGGCAGAGTAGTTGTAGTGTAGTTGTAGAGTAGTACAGAGTAGCTGTAGTGCAGTTTACTCGGGGCAACAGTATCTCACCCGCGGCCCGTCTCCACTCCAGCCGGTACCCCTGTGCTGAGCGGATCAGGTTCCAGGTGACCCGGATGGTGCTCGGCCCGATGGTGAAGGTCCGGAGAGTCTGCTGCTCCGATCGCTCTGGGAGGGAAGGGGGACAAAACCGGACAGAACTGGACTCAGTGCACATGGACGCTGACCTACAGCCCGGGGCCACTACACACTGCTCCCCTCGCACAGCTCCCTGACACACACTGCAGCTCTTACATGCCACCCTCAGTTACCCAGACACACAAACGTCACCTGCAGGGGCCGGGCAGTCTGGGATGAAGTGTCTCTGTGAAGCACACTACAGGTTTGTGACACCTACACAACAACCTGGCAGCTTGAGGGTTAAAGTTCATTGCTGAAAGGTGTGTAAAGAGGGGCAGGTCTGAGAGCAGCTGAGGGACGACTGTCTCCCCCTGGCGAAGCACCCTGTGCCCCAGGGGCAATCTATCAGACACACACACACACACACACACACACACACACACAGACACACAGACACACAGACACACAGAGTAACACGTACACACACACACACACACACACACACAGAGTCACACACAGAGTAAAACACACACACACACAGAGTAACACGCACACACACACACGCACAGAGTAACACACACACACACACACACAGAGTAACACACACACACACACGCAGAGTAACACACACACGCACACACAGAGTAACACACACACGCACACAGAGTAACACACACACACACACAGAGCAACAGTGCGACTGGAGAGACAGAAGCTGCCATCAGTATAAATCACAGCTCAGTGCAGAGTTGCCCAGAGAGACAGAGAGAGGACCTCAACTATGAGAGAGTGCCTGGGGACCTGACAGCGTTTCTCTCCCTCTCACTGTCTTCCTGACTGGCTGGCACTCTGACTGGCAGACTGTCACACTCCAGTCGGTCCTACGGCGTGCTGTGTATTGATCGTACTGTGCTCCTTTACAACTGCAACCCAATCAATAACAACAACACAAAGACATGGATTTTAAAACACACACACAAGACACCCCTGCAGGGTATTCCTGCCCTCCTGCTCCCCAGCCACAGAGGGACTCCATGTTCCTCCCAGAAAATACATAAATAAGTAAGTAAATAAATAAAAGATTCTTATCAACAACAGATGTTAAAACTCAATATACGGAAAATGCCAGGAGGAGAAAGGAGACGGAGAGACGGAGAGAGGGGGAGAGGGAGAGGGCAGGAGGTGAGACGAGGAGGAGAGAGAGAGTGGGAGAGAGCGGGGGGAACAGAGAGACAGACATGCCAGAGTTTACGAGGCGGAGGCAGCGACACAGAGAGTCAGCACTGGAAGGAGGTTTATTTTTGTAAACTTTCCAGCAGTTTCTCTGTAGCTCTGGCATCTAAACAAGAGGAGCAGGACAGCTGGGGGGAACACTGGGTGGGCCGGTCAGCAGGTCTCCTGTGAGGTAATCAGACTGAGGGTCTGTGTGCAGCCCGACCCACATAGACACGAGCGCACAGAGACACACAGAGACAGAGACAAAGAGACACACAGACAGACGAGCGCACAGAGACACAGACACAGACACAGACACACAGACTCTCTCTCTCTCTCTCTCTTTTCCCTCACTCTCTCTTGCTCTCTCTCTCTGGCCCTGACTCCCCCTGTCCATGCTTCAGTGATTTCAGTGTTTCACAGCAATCCTCAAAAGCATTCTTTATGGAGCTAAATTTAAACCAGAGCAGCAGGGCAGTGGACAGAGAGAAACAGAGAGAGAGAGATGGGGGAGGAGAGAGACTTTGGAGCTTTTTAAATGAAGAAAAAGCAGGAGAGCAGAGAGAGAGGAAGGCAGAGGGAGCTAATGAACTAAACTGTCCCGCGCTGCAGTTCTGCCCCGGGGTAACGGCATGTCCTGCAGTGGACACAAGCCCCTCGCTACAGGTACGCACTGAAGCCCCTGTACTCGGTATGACAGCAGCTGTCCACAGAGGGGCTACAGACCAGCACACACCTGGCTCACAGGGCATTCATGAGCGACAGCTAAACCAGCTGCGCAGCTCGTTAATGAAGCCACTGTCCTGTCTACGTTGAGCAGGTATACCAGCACTGCGTGACTGTCTCCCCCAGGCGTGCAGGTACACATGGGTCACACAGGATACAGGTGCATATCGAAGCCACAGTCCTGTACAGAAGCACTGGCTGTACTGGTAGCTGTGTGTGAGTGTGTAGTGTGTAGTGAGTAGTGCAGTGCCGCACCGATCTTGAAGCGGGCCGTGGTGGCGGGACCCTCTGTGTC
This sequence comes from Amia ocellicauda, assembly GCF_036373705.1. NCBI lineage: Eukaryota > Metazoa > Chordata > Actinopteri > Amiiformes > Amiidae > Amia > Amia ocellicauda. Next base: position 1,748,056 of record NC_089852.1, on the reverse strand, counting down.
ATCGTACAGCGTGATCACGGTGACGATGTACTCCGTGTCCGGCTGCAGGTTGGTCAGTGTGTAGGACTCCGTTCCTGCGGCAACGTCCTGCCTGTCCACCTCGCGGCCTGAGAGGAGGTAGAGCAGTGAATACACACCGGCACACATGAAAACACACCGACACTCAGGGCAGAAGACAGCACTAACACAGACACACAGAGAGGATTCCAAAGCCCCGCCCCCTCACCTGTGAATGGCCCCCAGACCAGGCGGTAACCCGTGGCTCCTCCCACTCCCCTCCACTGCACAAGCACACTGCGCGCCGATGCGGTCTGGACAGACAGCTGCTGCACCCCCTCCAGACGCACTGACACAGAGAGAGGGAGAGGAGGGCAAATCTGTCAAACTATTTATTTTTGTTTTACATCTGTTTGAGCCTTTAAAAAAAAAAAGGCTCTCACAGATGTGCCATTGCAGAGCAAACGTCGATGCACCACTAGGTGGGGCTGCACATGTGGAAAGAAGGCGTTTGAAAGGGTCGGCCTTAAAGGGGAGGTGGAGGTTTAATTTTAATTCAGTGGAATGTGTTACAGGTAAACTCCAGCTCACACAGACAGGAATAGAGAAATACATGACTTTTTTGTTTGCGGGGTGTGGGTGTCAAGGTTTATGGGGTACAATGGCAAGGGCTTCTTGACATATGCAGGGCAGTTTTATGGTTGCAAAGGGCAGTTTTGTGGTTACATAGGGCAGTTTTGTGGTTGCATTGGGCAGTTTTGAGGTACACAGGGCAGTTTGTAGGGTACATAGGGCAGTTTTGTGGTTTCATAGGGCAGTTTAGAGGTACACAAGGCAGTTTAGAGGTTACATATGGCAGTTTAGAGGTACACAGGGCAGTCTTGGGGTAACTCACGGGTGCGGGCAGTGGCAGTGGCCAGTGCAGCGGTGCTGCGGGGGTACAGGGGATGCAGGGTCAGGGTGTAGTCTGTGTCCGGCTCCAGGCCTTCCAGATCCACAGAGGTGGAGTCAGCGGGGAGGGACCTCTCGTCCAGCTGGGGATCCGGGCGACCTGAGACACAGACATGTGGAGAGAGTGAGAGACAGACAGACAGTTGACTGCGCTGGTCTTGTTTTGAGGGAGAAAGGGAGGGAGCATCTACCTCCCTCTGGAGTGCTCACCTGCAGACACTCCTCCTCGCCAAACCCTCTTATAACTCACTCACACTCACACACCTAAACAGACACACACACAGACACAGTAACACACACAGACACACACCTCCCCCCACCTACCCACTCTGACTTTGACCTGGATTCGTGCAGGAATCTAAAAATAAACATTATTTAATTATTATTGCGATTGTTGTCTTTGTAACGAGTCGAGCTCGCGTGGGGCGACGGTGGCTTGGCGGGCTGACAGGCAGGCTTGTTACGGCTCCTCCGGTGTGTCAGGCAGCTGTCCCGGCCCGCTGCCCCGGGGCAACACATTCTTCCTGGGCTGGTGGGGTGGTGGAGCTGGGCGTGGTGCTGGGGGCGGGTGTGGCCGGGCTGGGACCGGTGCCAGAGCGCAGGGGGAGGGGAGGCAGCACACTGACGCACAAGGCTCACACACACAGACCCCTATCCCAACACGTGGGTGAACACTATAAGTATAGTTTTGAATATCGATCCTGTTTGATTCACTCTTGGAAACTTGGCAAGCTGTGCAGGTAACAAGAAGCAAGCCTGTCATTGTGAGCTTACAGGAGACAGTAACTACTGCCCCAGGATATACCCCTCCCTGTGCCATGCCTCCCAATGTCTTCTCCTCTACTTCAAGCACAATGAGGGGGATTAAGGACTCTCTGCACAGACGCTCTCGAGGCACCAATTATCATCTTAAAGGAGAACTTTCATCCTTGCTTTCCCCTCCTTTATTTATCCTGGCTGCATTTTCTCTCCTTTATTTCTCTGAGCAGAGCCCCACCCAGAGCCACCTGAGTGGCAGCTGTAGAGCTGAGGTGAGGCCGGGGTCGGGTGTGCTCCAGCCAGGGGGGTTGATACTTGATTGACTAATTGATTGTCAGTCATATTTTGAGGCGAATTTGTCACAAGTGTTTTTGTGTAGCAAACATCCTGATTGTTTATCTATTGTGGGCCATTAATAAGTAGAAGTGCAGTAATAGTTACAAAATCTCTCACTACTCTGTGTCTCCGCTGCTCTCTCTGCTCTGTGTCTGCGCTGCTCTCTCTGCTCTGTGTCTGCACTGCTCTCACTGCTCTGTCTGCTCTCTCTCGCCTCCTCACCTCGTGGGCCGTAGGTCAGCCGGTAGCCCTGGGGTCGGGACGAGGGGGGATCCCAGGACAGGGAGAGGGTGAAATACCCCACTCGGGCCACACGCAGGTTTGACACCCCCGGGAGGGACTCTGGGAGAGAGGGAGAGAAGGAGAGAGAGATGAAGAGACACAGGGTCAGGAAGGGCAGTGTGTTCTGCTGTGATCCAGGTTGGTATGTTTGAAAGACTGGACATGTCTTCCTGGTACAGACGATGCATCCGGTGGCATTAACTGTAGCTCTGGACAGTCAGCTCTTTAACTGCGTCATCTAAGAATAGCAATATAGATCATTAGCAGTATTATCAGCTCTAGGAAGTGAAATAGCAACAAATAGCAACAGTAGCAGGAGTTGGTGCGGCAGAGCAGTTTGAATAGGAATAAGAATAGCATTAGGAACAGTAAGAGGAATGGGAGAGGAGGAAGAGTAAGAGGAATGAATGGAGGAACAGTAACAGTAGGAATATTCCCAGCCGCACTCACTGGTCCTGCTCTTGCCGGACACAGACTCCCCGACGCTGTTGGGGTACTGAGCAATGACCGTCACCAGGTATTCCGTCGCTGATTTCAGTCCCCGAGCAACATAGCTCGTCTCCAACGCTCTCACAGTCACCTGCAGACACACAGACAAGACACAGACGCACACGTTACAAACACATGCCTTTTTTGTACGATCTGCATATGACAAATCACCTCCGGAAGAAGGCGTTGGGCATTATAAACAAACATCATAAACTCCACCCACCTCCTCAAGCTCCGATGTGATTGGCTGCCCCAGCCCAGAGAGCGGTGTGTACTGTATCTTGTAGCCAATCACAGGCCCTCCTGCAGGGAGCCAGCGGAACTGCAGAGAGTCGAAGGTCTCCCGGGAGAACTGCAGATTGGACGGTCCAGAGAACAGCTCTGAGACAAAGGGGGGACAGAACGAGAGAGGGACAGAGGGAGAGGACCATGTTGTTAACAGTTTTAGATCATGTTGCACAGATTGTGTTCAGGTTGTGAACATGGTGCACAGCTTTCGTCCTGTTAGGGGATCAAGCCTATAAAATAAGGCTTCCCTTTATTAATCCCAGTGGGGATGGGAGTCAGTCGAGGAAGTCCACTGGGGACAGCGGCAGCCCTCCCTCCCCCATCCTGCCCCTCATATTGCTGGGTGGGGTTTCTGCATGCTATATCCAGATCAGAGAGGCTAGACATCGCCCTGAGCACTCAGGGGCTGTGGGGGCGGAGGTCTGTGGGTACCTGTGCTCCCATCGCCGATGTAGGTGCCCCCAGCGCTGGTGCAGACACGCGGGGCCACCAGGGGCAGCAGAGAACTCAGGATCTTGAAGTCGCCCACATAGAAGGTGAAGTCTTCCCTCGGCTCGGAGGCCACCTGGCCCAGCTCCCTGCGGTCCGCGTTCTTCACCCCTGACACACGGACACACACACAGAGGGACGGGCAGACAGACAGACAGACCAGAGAAGGTTAGGAGGAGACAGATAGGGACAAAGAGAAGGAGAGCGTGTGGGAGCCTCTTACCCACGGCAAACACCTTGACACCCAGGCTGCGCAGTTTCTGGGAGGGCTGATCCACACTGTCCTGGGACTTCCCATCTGTGATGAGGATTGTGACCTGCAGGACACAGAGGGACATAGTGGGACACAGAGGGACAGACATTGACCACCTGCTTAATACCAGACAGATGGACAGACAGTTCCCTGCCCCTCCCTCTCTCCCTCTTACCCACCTTGGGCACGTCTCTGAGGCCCCCCCTGCTGAAGAAGTTGTCCGCGACGTACTTGAGTCCGGCTCCGGTCCTCGTGTTTCCGCCCTTGTAGTTGAGGTTGCGGATGGCGCTCAGCAGCTCCGTTCCGTTCTCGTACTTATCAAAATTAAACTCCTCTCTGGAAAAACACCAAGGCAAAGGTAAAATATACAAACGCACTCACACCAGACAGAGAGAGGGACACGCACAGAGACAGAGTGACGGGGACACACCTGGATGTGTCGCTGTACTGCACGGTCCCAAACCGCACGGCCCCTCTGCCCACGGAACTGGCCAGGGGCGTGGCCACCCCCTCCATGAAGCGCCTCACCTCCTGGAAGTTGAAACGGCCGATGCTGGATGAGCCATCCACCAGAAACACCACGTCTGCTGCTGCCACACTCCTGCACGTCCCTGAGAGAGAGAGAGCGAGAGCGAGAGACAAAGAATAAGATGAAGGAAAGGGGGAGAGAGGGAGAGGAAAAGTTGAACAGAGAGGAGGATTGATAAACATTGGGGAGAGGGAGAGAGATGGATGGAGCTGGAGTGAAGCAAGGACACAGCCGCATTCAGACTCTGGACTCGGTGAGCCCTGTGGTGTGAGATGGGCAGGGTGGCGCCCCCTGGCTGTGAGGTGCACAACTGTACCTTGAGCTTCCGCCTGGTGCAGCGAGAGAAGCAGCAGAGACGGAAGAACCCAGAGCCACATCTTCAGAACCTGCACAGACACAGACATGGACATGCACACAAACACACAGACACATGCACAAACGACACAACACAGACACAGACATGCACACACAAACACACACAGACACACAGACACAGAGGAAGAGAGATGCAGAGATGGTGTCAATTATTATCCATCTATAAATAAATAAATACATTTAAAACATTTTTGGTAGATTATACGACCACAGAAATGCATGGGAGGTCAAAGAGAGAGAGAGAGAGACCTTGTAAAAATCTTCGTTCTCTCCAAAACCAATGAATAAGAAAGATGGCTAGTCTTCCTAGTGAAATCTATCTCTCACACACAAACACACATACCCACAGCCTAGTGCGCAGACACTCTCCTAAATATTTATAACAGCAGTCTGATTGTGTGATTTAGTGACTCAGAAATGCTCCCCCTCCCAACCACGACCCCCCCACCCCTCACACACCCACAATGAACCTAACCCCCTCCCCCTCCTCCCCAGCCACTTCCACACTCCCCAGGTCTGAAGGTGCTGATGATTCAGAGACCTAGAAACCCAGCTGCTGTGGGCTGGACTTCAGTGACACAGTGCAGTGTGTCAGGGGTCGTCTCAGTGTTCAGTGGGGAACACAGGGTTAACACAGTCCAGAGTGTCAGAAGCTGCGTCAGTGTGCAGTGGCTGGATTTGCTGAAAGGAACAGCAGGCCTGTCAGGAGAGGTTAACCCCCCCCACAGAGTGAGAGAGAGAGAGGGAGAGAGAGTGAGAGACGGAGAGAGAGAGAGTGAGAGGGAGAGTACATACAGCACTCTTGCAACATTACACTACAGTATACTGCACTGCACTACAAAATACTATACTCCAGGCCCTGCCCAACACACATCGCCAAACCTGTACGCGCGTACTCCATTTTGTGCTTGGTGTTGTGCCCGGTTTGTGTGTGCGCTCACCCGCCTGTGCGTGCCTGTCTACGCACCGCGTGGGCTGCTCGTTTTAATGTCGCAGGGCTGCGGTGGGCGCTACGGTCATTTTGTTTTTGTTTTTCATTCCGTGGCTTTAACCAGCGGGCAGCAAAGGGTGCGCCTGCCCGGTCCCCTGTATCCGAGATTGGGCAATCCCCCGCGGCAAATCCCCTGACAACTGCTAAATTTACACACAGTGAGTATTGTGTTTCTGTACATTCCCCTCTCTCGCTCTTCCTCTTGATGTCTCTCTCTCTCTATTTCTCTCTCACTCTCCTGCCATCTTTCCCTCTCCCCCTCCCCTTCTCTCCATCCTTTTGACTCCCTCATTCTCCCTCTTTTCTCTCTCTCTCCTCTGTATTTCGTTCTCCCCCTCCCACTCTAACCATCTTTTTCGCTCCCTCTCTCCCCCTCTCCGTGACCAGGGCTGGCGTCGCCCAGTCAGCGCAGTCTTGCTGTCCCGAGTCTCGCTCCGTCTCCGCTGTTATTGTAACCTCGCTGGGCCGACTCTCGCTGAGTTGTGCGTTAGTTTCCTGTAAATGCTTGAAAGTCGAAATGCTTTGATCCCAGGTCTGTGGTTTGTTAACTTCCTGTTATGGTTGGTTATTTATTTATGCATTTATATTTAGTTGCGATTTAATTTTATTTCCCATACACACATCACGCTCCAAAATTTCCATGGTAACTGCACTTTCAACTGTACGTTTACCGCAGCGCCCTGCTGTAGTGACTCTTCAGTAATACTGCACTGTTACTACACAGATGTAGTTGTTAAGAAGGTGTTTTTAAACAGTGGTGACATCTGCACAATGCCGTTCGGTCCACGGCCTCCGAGAGCACACTCACACACCTGTGAAACCACACTCTTGTACACATCTCCTAAACCACACACAAAAACCCACACACGCTTACATAAATATATAATGTACATGTATATACAAACGCAAAACCACACACACACTCATACGCACTGTCTATATAAGAACACACACGCACACATGCAGTACTTAAACACACGCACATGGTGCACAGCGCTGGATTTTGCAAATGCCCTCAGAAGCAGCTCCATTGTCTGTGAAACCTGCTATTAGTTCGGAGCGGAAACATCTTTGTAGTTTAGGGAAAACACCCGACACACTCCCCACCCACACAGAGAGAGAGGGGGAGGATGTGGGAGAGGCAGAAAGGGAGAGGTGGAAGGCGAAAGGGAGAAAGGGAGAAACAGGATGAGAGACAAAGGGAGACAGAGAGAGAGAGAGGGAGAGAGAAAGAGGCAAAAAAAAGGGAGAGCAAGAGAGAGGTGGTACAGAGCTTGAGGGGAAGGTGTGTTGGTATAGTGTGGGTGTGCCCCCCCCCACCCACCTCCCTCAACACTCATCCTTTTGGCTGCGCAGCTGAGAGACGAGCTCACGCCTGGCCCCCCAGGCTCCGGAGACCCTCCACCAGAACCGAGTTATTCCAGCCAGGGAGCTCACACTCTCACCGGCAGCTGAAAACCAAGACGTCCACAACCTCCAGATACTCAAGCCCAACTCAAGAGAGCCGAGCAAAACAACAACCAAAACCAGTCACCCAAAGCAGGGGTGAGGGCAACAGAAATCTCTCACCAGGCCAGTCGTGTCCCCCTCTGTCCTCTCAAAGGAACTGGAACAGAATGAAACCAAACAGGACTGAGGGGACGCATTTTCGCAGTGGACTGGGACACTGGACTGGTGGACACCTCCTCATGACCCAGGGTCCTGGCTGGCTGACCTCAGAGTGTTTCTGTGGCATAATGGCACACTGAACAGCAACACCGACACATCCCTGACGCTGCTCTCCTGGGGGAGGGGGGTGCAGGGATCCCCAGAGATTTTTCTTCTCCCTGGGGAGGGTGTGTTTCTCCCTCTTCCTCTGTGCCCAATGGGTCAGACCCACTGTGCCTCCTGTGTACACGATGTGCAGCACTGTGTGGCGACGCCTTTGAGACGGGCGCTATATTAAACAAAGACTGATTGATTAATTGATTGATTGAATAACTGACTGATAGACTAATGGATAGATTGAATTGTATACCCCCAGTCACACAGCACACGTGCCCCCTGGCTCAGCAGTCTGGTCCAGGGCAGCTACAGTCATTTTAAAACCCCTATAATCGTCTGCACAGGGACGACGTTGACAGGGGTGCCGGGGTGTTCGAACAGGCTGCTCTGTGATTGGCTGGTTTTTCGGATAGGGTTTATAATGTGTAGTAAAAGTCCCCTTTGAGAGCTCATCTGCTACCCCAGGGTGGGAGCATAGAGGCGGCGCAGCACAAGAAGCCGTGTTTCACATTTCCAGTGAGGAAATGGGAATTGACAGGCCAGCAAAGTACAGCACTGCTGTAACCAGAGGGGACAATGCCAAAGCACAGCCCAGCGACTCCCTATGTGAGAGTGTGTGTGTGTGTTAGTGTGAGTGTGCTATGTCCCACTCGGAAGGGTTTTCACAATCACAGTGTGTCTCTGACCGCGGTCCCTGTGAACACGGTCTCACACAACTGTCCACCAGGCAAGGGGCAGGAACTGACCATCTCGTCAATTAAAATGATCAATATTGAGGCGCGTCGTACAGGACAGTCAGTGGACACAACCTTTCATCACTGACTGCAATCAAAAGCTCTGTGATCTGATCAGAGTTTTCCTGCTGACCCGGTCACACAGTGGATACGGCACCCAAGAGCAATTCAGCACTTATTAAATCACAGTGTTGTAGATGAGTCTGAACATCAGTCACATCTGACTTCCAATACATCACAAATTTGGCATCAATGAACAGGGCTGTAAAGAAACAGCAGATTAAAAAAGTTGTAATTGAACAATTAAGAACAAGAATAATAAGTTTAAAACTGCATCCATATTACTGCACTTAATGGCATAACAAATCACTCTGGGTTTGTTTCTGAACGGCCAGCGGACTCTCCCCGACCTAGTGTCTTTGACCTAGTGATGACTGAGGTTCCTCAGTAGACACGGCCTCAATGTGTCTTTGAACAACAGGTGTCTCTGACGCTCTGCGTGTCTCACAGGAAGCACGTGTTGTACAGGACCAGCCTTGTAATTGTCGTGACAGTGAGGTTTGTTATTCATTCAACATCTTCAATCTCTACACACCGCCTTGTGTGTCCTTCACACAGTGCTGTCCACTTGGGACCCAGCAGGCTGATGTGTCATTGTAAGCTGCACTGCTTTTCATTTAGGGGCCCACTAAAAAAAACCATTAACATCTCTGACATCACAATACTGTTGACCTGTCATGAAATTAAGGTTAGCCCCCACTTGGCAACAGCAGTCAGGCACTTAGCAATGTCACCCCTTTCCAGGAATGCCCCTATGCTGATTCTCCAGGGGCAGAGTTTCCCAAGGGAGGCGCACAGAACTGCTGCACAAACTACCAAACACAACAACATGACACAACGTAATGCAACACAGCAAAACTCAACACACTGGCTCAGGGAAAAGGTGATCTATGATATTTCTTAAATACTTAAGCAGTCATTTGTATCTCTCCAAGAGCGGGTCGATAGACCTGCTGTGGCACTCTGAACCCCCGACAGATGTGCATCTGAGATCAGTGCTGCTGTTACACACCGAGAGCGCACGACTCTGCCACAGCTGGACTGACAGCGGAAAATAATAAAGATACTGTGTGAAACTATAATCATCATCATCTCTAATTGGCGGCCTGGTGATCTTTTAAACAACCTTGTAGAGACAAATCCCATAACACTTGGTCCACGATTAAACCCCCTGCACGCACGCACGCACGCCCCTCTCGGACCCGCTGCAGTCCGAGCCGCACTGGACCCCGGCCCTGCGGACTCACCGGCCAGGCGCTGCTCATAATCCACTCCGCTGTCCGGTCGCTGTCCCCCTCCTCCTGTCTGCCGGGGGAAACTCCCAAAAGAAAAAAGAGATTTCTTCTCCTCTCTCTCTCTCTCTCTCTCTCTCTCTCTCTCTGCAGAGCCCCGGCGCGCAGCTGCCCGTCCTGCGCTGGATCCGTGTTGCGTGTGCGGGTTTTATTGCCCCCGCAGCCGCGCTCCTGCCCGCTCTGCCGCTGCAGCCCCAGACTTGCTCGAGCGCCCGCAGCAAATCTTTTGCAACTTTTTTTTTCTCCCTCACTTTCTTCTCCTTCACTCTCTCTCTCTCCTTCTGTGTGTCTTTTGAGCTTCTTGTAACAGAGGCCTCCCTCCCTCCCTCCGGACCCCCTCCTCTCCTCCCCTCATTGGCCGGCACTGCGCTCTCAGTAACCTGGGCAGGTGAGGCGGCTCTATTGTTATTCTAATACTCTCGGAATTTAGGAAGGGGGGGGGGGCTGGCAAATTTCCAGATCATACAAGCTGTCTTTTTATGAAGATTGACCCGTTTCCTAAAAAGTGCCAAATACGCACACACACCCCTGCAGACACGCCCTGCCCACCCCGGCCCGCTTTGTGATATCGATCTGAAATCTATGATAGAGATGTTTGATGCATCTATTTTCTCATATGCCAGAATAGCCCCCTTTTTTAGACATTTAAAATCCATTGAAGTATTGAA